>NW_019265017.1:329871-336793 GCF_002742605.1 Olea europaea var. sylvestris
GGGGGGGTGTGTGGGGGGTGGGGGATTCATGTTGGTTATTTTTTTCTTGTATATATTTACTTTTTATATTTATTCTTTTTGCGTCTTTAAATTAAGCTCTGAACTTTACACTTTAAAATTCATTTTTCCCAAAAATTATTTTTAACATGTACTTCCAGTATAGTAATATTGTATGTAAATTTAAATTTTTTTCTATATTTTAATCACATATACTTTTTAAAAAATAAAATAAAAATCACTTTTTACAAAATCTTTTCTAAAAAATAATCATATACTCTTCAAAAAATCACTTTTTACAAAATCTATTCTGAAAAATTGAGTTCAAACTAGGCTTAAAATACCTGTTTGAGCCCCATTAAATTTGAAAAATACATTTTAAAAGAGAATGTGTTAAAAAATAAGGAAAAATTTTGAATTTGCGAATAATATTATTTTATTGAACAATATATAATTGAAAAAAAAGAGAGAAAAATGTATTTTGAGAAATAGGCACTTAACGTCTACTCTGAAAGCCGTCTAAGAGAACACTTTTACTTAAAAAGTGAAAGTTGGGAACGCAAAAAAGTTGAGAATTGTATGTAATTTACCATTTTTAGTGAGCTGCTAAGTTTTTCAAATTTTAAAGCCTAGATAAAGGATCACATTTTAGGGCTGTAAGCAAAAACTGGATAACCGAATCGAAACAACATTTTAGAAACCTTCGGTTTGGTGTCACGTGGACCCGGTCAACAAAATAATTTTAAACCAAACCAATCAAAATGGTTAGGTTTAAGTTTGAGAATTTTAATTGCGGTTTAAAACCAAACTGGACAGACAAAAAATATAAAAAAATAAAAAATGATTTTTTTTGAAAATTCATCCAAATATGTAAAATTCAATAATTTTATCATTTGTGAGTATTTTTGTTAATTTCTAATTTTCTAATACATATATATTATTATTACCTAATAGTCTTAATTTATATCTAATAATCTCAAAATTAATATAATCTATCGAAAGCTCTTTCCTCTTCAGAATTCAGATAAACTCCAGCCGACATTGGACACAGTCTTGAGCCACCGCACCATACACACTTCTTCAGATTTTTTACGCCTCTTCAAAGTTGGATTATAGTCTATTACACCAAATTGGAGACAAAGAGATTCTAGACCTTCGGTGATAATATTTGCTATAAACAAAGTTTCAAATCAATAATTTTTTTGTGCAAACTGAGGAAAGAATTTGAAATTAAATACGTTTTGTAACAACATACAAATGTAAGCTTGTGCAATTATTATGTTTAGATATTACAAACAACTGCTTTATTATTTTGGTTGGTTATTCTCTTTGTCTAATCAGTAATCTTTTTTCAGATATGATGATCACGATGTCTTGTTGGATATCATTATGTTTTTTGGACCTTATATCTCGTTTAGTAGACTTATATTGTAACGTTATCATAATGTCATTAGCCTAAAAAAGGTGAAGAAAAATGAAAAAAAAAACTATGTTTTAGTTTATTGTGATTTCATTTTGATTTAGTAGATATATTTAGCCCCTGTTTGAGCCATATTATCAATGTTATCATAATGAGAAAATTGATCTTTGGAGAGGAGGCTGGGTCCCACACATGAAATAACATGTCAACAAATGTGGTTGGACTTGTGGGATAATGGTCCAAATTTTTATTATTTTGTCCCAAAAATTTGGTTCAAACAAGGGTTTAGATTGTTTTAAATTTATTGCTAGTAAAATATAAATATATATTAAATTCAATGAATTAATGTCATAAAAGTAGACAGATAAAAAAAATATACGATGAAACTGACGGTTTAAAATAGGACCAAACTGTTAGGTTTAGATTTGAGTTTTTTTCAAGGATTTTTCTCAAACCGATTTAAACAGTTTGGTTTGAAAATTTGTCAAAAATCGGTAAAACTGAACCGCTTACATCCCTATCACATTTGGTTGTAAAACTTTATCACAAGAATAATTTACAAAATAATTATTTTGTAAATTATCACAAGAATAATTTACCAAATAATTATTTTATTTTCATAATAATCGACATTACTCGATGACGAATGAATGACCTTTTATATCTTTCCACATATATCAAAGAGAAAGACCCCTGATACACGGCCTTGTATCACAAGGGGCCAACTCGGACCCCTGTGATACAGGGCCCTCGAAAAGAAATGTCCCTGGTAATTAAATATATCTATATCAAAACATGCATGTCTAATTGAAAATATCTCATTTAATTTTTCTACGCGTCAACTTAAAATTTTCAAATTCTCAACCACATCTATATGATTCTCAGTGGGGCTTTCTTTTGGCCACCCCAACTAAATCCCAGAAACTTTGTTCCATCCATACACATGTGTGGATGAAAAAAAAAAAGGAAAAAAAAAAACGCTCTTCAAATATTTTAGTTCACTCTACTTTTTAGTTGATTTTTAGATATGACCCACTAAAGAACAATTCCAGTACTAGTCTATCAAAAAGTAATTAAAAATTTCAACAAAGAATAATAATTATGGAAAAATAAAGACCTTTCAATATGTGTGATCGATATCATTTCACATGAGGTAGTTTATCGAATAAAATAAAAAGACATCATTCTATGTATATACCGTATGGTGAGTCTTATTCAATTGCTCGACATTGATATTTCAATTTGGTTCACTTATGTCGGTCGTTCTATATGTTGTTCTCATGTCTACCAACACTTAGTTTGTGGAGCTTATTCTATGTTATCATCAACATTAATGTGTAGAATTTAAATATGTAATCGTCTCAAGTATAAATGAATTTAATCATCTTCCTATCATAACAAACAATTTACATACATATGTATCACAATTTTGAGTAAAAAAATAATAAGGAGAACCCGAATAATACATATAATTATTTTTTCATATTCATAATATATGAAGAAAAAAAAAACTTTTTCCACTTGTACAGGGGTTGAGAAACAAGAAATAGATTTTGAAATAGACATATAATTATATAGCTAGCTACTATATATTTTCTTTTATTTCTATTTTTGCCATTATATAATTTTATTAATACTTTGAAATATTATTTTTACTATTTAAAAAATCTATTCGGGGAAAATTGAGCTCAAACTAGGCTTAAAATACTTGTTTGAGTCCCATTAAATTTGAAAAATATATTTTGAATCTACAAAGAGAATGTGATTAAAAAACAAAGAAAAGTTTTTAATTTGCGTGTAATATTATTTTTTTGAGCAATGTATAGTCGAGAAAAAGAGAAAAAAATATATTTCGAGAAACAGGCACTTAACGTCTAATCTACTTTGAAAACTGTTTAAAAGAACACTTTTACATAAAAAGTGAAAGTTGGGAATGCAAAAAAGTTGAGATTTGTATGTAATTTACCATTTTTAGTGGGCTGTTAAGTTTTTCAAATTTTAAAGCCTAGATAAGGATCACATTTAGTGGTAAAATTTCATCACAAGAATAATTTACCAAAAAATAATTTTATTTTCAAAATAATCGACATTACTCAATGACGCATGAATGACCTTCTATATTTTTCCACATATATCAAAGGGAAAGGTCCCTGGTACTGGCCCCGTGATACAGGGCCCTCAAAGAGAAATGCTCCTAGTAAATGAAAATATCTATATCAAAACATACTTGTCTAATTGAAAATATCTCATTTAATTTTTCTACGCGTCAACTTAAAATTTTCAAATTCTCAACCACATCTATATGATTCTCAGTGGGCCGCTTTCTTTTGGCCACCCCAATTAAATCCCAGAAACTTTGTTCCATCCATATACGTGTGGATGAAAAAAAAAAAAAAAAAAGCTCTTCAAATATTTTAGTTCACTCTACTTTTTAGTTGATTTTTAGATATGACCCACTAAAGAACAATTCCAGTACTAGTCTATCAAAAAGTAAATTAAAAATTCAACAAAGAACAATAATTATGGAAAAATAAAGACCTTTCAATATATGTGATTGATATCATTTCCCATGAGATAGTTTATCAAAGAAAATAAAAAGACATCATTCTATGTATATACCATATGGTGAGTCTTATTCAAATGCTCGACGTTGATATTTCAATTTGGTTCAGTTATGTCGGTCGTTCTATATGGTGTTCTCATGTCTACCAACACTTAGTTTGTGGAGCTTATTCTATGTTATCATCAACATTAATGTGTAGAATTTAAATATATAATCGTCTCGAGTATAAATGAATTTAATCATCTTCCTATCATAACAAACAATTTACATACATATGTATCACAATTTTGAGTAAAAAAATAATAAGAGAGAACCCGAATAATACATATAATTATTTTTTCATATTCATAATATATGAAAAAAAAAAAAGAACTTTTCCACTTGTACAGGGGTTGAGAAACAAGAAATAGATTTTGAAATAGACATATAATTATATAGCTAGCTACTATATATTTTCTTTTATTTCTATTTTTGCCATTATATAATTTTATTAATACTTTGAAATATTATTTTTACTATTTAAAAAATCTATTCGGGAAAAATTGAGCTCAAACTAGACTTAAAATACTTGTTTGGGTCCCATTAAATTTGAAAAATATATTTTGAAATAGTAGATTGAAAGAGAATGTGTGATTAAAAAATAAGGAAAATTTTTTAATTTGCGTGTAATATTATTTTTTTGAACAATATATAGTTGAAAAAAAGAGAGAGAAAAATGTATTTCGAGAAACAGGCACTTAACGTCTAGTCTACTTTGAAAACTGTCTAAAAGAACACTTCTACATAAAAAGTGAAAGTTGGGAACACAAAAAAGTTGAGAATTGTATGTAATTTACCATTTTTAGTGGGCTGTTAAGTTTTTCAAAATTTAAAGCCTAGATAAGGATCACATTTAGTGGTAAAACTTTATCACAAGAATAATTTACCAAAAAATTATTTTATTTTCAAAATAATTGACATTACTCGATGACGTATGAATGACCTTCTATATTTTTCCACATATATCAAAGGGAAAGGCCCCTGGTACAGCCCTGTATCATAGGGGGCCATCTGTGATACAGGGCTCTCAAAGAGAAGTGCCCCTTGTAAATGAAAATATCTATATCAAAACATACTTGTCTAATTGAAAATATCTCTTTTAATTTTTTTACGCGTCAACTTAAAATATTCAAATTCTCAACCATATCTATGTGATTATCAGTGGATGGCTTTCTTTTTGCCACCCCAATTAAATTCCACAAACTTTGTTATATCCATATACGTATGTGGATGGAAAAGAAAAAAAAAAAAAAAAAAAAACTCTTCAAATATTTTAGTTCACAGGTTAATTTCACAACCGGTCACTGAACTTACGTGAAAATTACAAAATGATCACTGAAATTTAAAACTTTTAGTAACGGTCACTTAAGTTCCGGAGCACTTTCAGAAACGGTTATTGAAATTTAAAAATTTTTAGAAACGGTCACTGAAATTTAAAAACACTTTTTCTGTTTTTTAGGCTACTTTTGCTGCAACTTTTCAGCCACTTTCGACCACGGATACCACCGAATTTTGATGTCATTGGAAAGTTCACAATATCCTCTTCAATTATCATCCAAAATCTTCCTGTAACTCTAAGGGATTTGGAAATCGCCGCAAAAGTCGCCTAAAAAATCTGTAAATCTGCCCCGGGGACTTCTAATCACCAAGATTGTCGAATTTTGATATCGTTGGAAAACCTACAATGTCTTCTTCAATTACCATCCAAAATATTCTCAAAACTCCAAAGGATTCGGTCGGAATAAACCACAAAGTCGGCTATCCAAAAGGCAAAAAATTGGCAAAATTTTCAGGCTACTTTTGAGGCGACTTTTCGGTAACTTCCGACCACCAATACCAATGGATTTTGATAACCGCTGGAAAGTCCACAATGTCCTCTTCAATTACCACCAAAAATCTCTCCCAAACTCCAAAGGATTCGACCAGAGTAAACCTACAAAGTTGACTACCTGAAAAAGCGAAAATCTGGGCAGGTTTTTCAGTTTTTTAGGTGACTTTTGCGGCAACTTCCGGCCACTAAAACCGTCGAATTTTGATACCGTTGGAAAGCTTAATATCTACTCTTCAATTCCCTCCCAAAATATTCTCATAACTCTAAAAAATTCGATTGGAATAAACCCACAAAGTCGTCTACCCAAAAAGGCAAAAATCTTCGCCTTTTTGGGTAGCCCAATCCTTTGGAGTTTGAGGGAGATTTGAGATGTTAATTGAAGAGGATATCGTGGGCTTTTTTTAACAGTATCAAAATTCGGTGCTCTTAGTGATCGAAAGTCATCGAAAAATCGCCGCAAATGTCGTCCAAAAAATTTTGAAAATCTAGGCAGGTTTTCAGATTTTTTGGGCCACTTTTGTGGCTATTTTCTGATCGAATCCCTTAGAGTTACGGAGAGATTTTGGGTCATAATTGAAGAGGACATTGTGGGCTTTTCAACGATATCAAAATTCGACAGTATCGATGGTCAGAAGTGGTCGAAATGTTGTCGCAAAAGTAGTCCAAAAATTGAAAAAGTGTTTTTAAAATTTTAGTGATCGTTTCCGTAAGTTTTTAAATTTCAGTGACCGTTTTTTAAAGTTTTTAAACTTCAGTGACCGTTTTTACAAGTTTTTAAACTTTAATGACCGTTTTTTAAAGCGTCCCGAAACTTAAGTGACCGCTACTGAAAGTTTTAAACTTTAGTGACCGTTTTTGTAATTTTCACATAAGTTCAATGACCGTTTGTGAAATTAACCCTTTAGTTCACACTACTTTATAGTTGATTTTTAGATATGACCCACTAAAGAACATTTCCAGTACTAGTCTATAAAAATGTAATTTCAAAGTTCAACAAAGAATAATAATTATGGAAAAATAAAGACCTTTCAATTTATGTGATCGACATCATTTTCACATGAGGTAGTTTATC
>NW_019265018.1:0-518 GCF_002742605.1 Olea europaea var. sylvestris
GGTTGAGCATATGTCGTCTGATGCATCTTGCAGGTGATGATGTGATTATCCATTGTCAATCAAGACGTGATATTTGCACAATTGTACGGCATGATTGTAGAAACAATATGAAAATAGTTGTATTTTCCCTCTATAGCTAGCCTAAATTATAGAGAATTGCTGAAAATCAGCATTGTAATAGGAAATGATTACCTATGAATCTCTATTTAAAGAGAAGAACGCGTTCAATGAAAATCATCAATCAAATTCCATCTTCCTTGTCATCCATAACTATTATCTCTAACAATTTTCGGCAGCTCTAGAAGGCATTAATTTGACAATTAGTAGGGTTTATGTCATGCAAGGCAATGAAATGGTAAAATTAGAATCACAAGTATAAGCTCCACTGCCAAAATTCTGCAAGTAAATATCTAAAATATCCACTATGTACAAATTCCATATGTAAAACAAAAACCATAACCGAAATCTCGTCTTTACTTCTCTTACACCTCTTCTACACTAACCCAACATCAGGTCGC
>NW_019265018.1:10642-11411 GCF_002742605.1 Olea europaea var. sylvestris
GTACTGTTACAAAGTCATGCCCTACAGATTGAAAAATGCCAGAGCTACATATCAGAGGCTGGTCAACATGATGCTTGTCAAACGTATTGGCAAAACCATGAAAGTCTACGCAGATGACATGCTAGTTAAAAGCCTCCAGGCGAATGAGCACGTAAATCACCTCGACCAGACCTTTCAGATTCTTAGAAAATACAAAATGAAATTGAACCCCCTCAAATGCACCTTTGGCATGGCTTCGGGTCAGTTTTTAGGGTACATTGTGAACCAAAGGAGAATCGAAGCAAATTCGATAAAGATTAGGGCCTTACTGGAAATGAGGTCGCCTCAGAAGCCGAAGGAAGTCCAGAGCCTCAATGGTCAATAGATGTGCTCGAACGCTTCATCTCCAGAGCCACTGATAAGAGCCTACCCTTCTTCAAAGTGTTAAAGTAAAGGGAAGAAGTTCCAATGAACTGATGAGTGCGAGGAAGCCTTCCAAGCGCTGAAGAAGCACTTAGGAGAGGCACCTATGTTATCCAAACCTAAACCACAGGAATCACTACTGCTATATTTGGCGGTCTCGAACGAGGTGGTCAGCGCAGTCATAGTCAGAGAAGAAGACGAGCATCAATTACCGGTATACTATGTCAACAAAGTACTACTCCCGGCAGAAACATGCTACTCGGACATGGAAAAATTGGCACTCACCCTCATCACGGCGTCAAGAAAACTGAGGCCATACTTCTAGGCCCACTCAATCGAAGTTCTTACCAACTTCCCATTGAAGTAA
>NW_019265019.1:0-3332 GCF_002742605.1 Olea europaea var. sylvestris
AAAGAATTGGAACTCCATTTGTGATCTTAGTTGATGAAGAAAGGGAGAAAATGTGTTAACGAAATGATACCCTTCATGTTGAAGAATAAAAATAAAAAATTGACTATACGAAGTTGGATGGAAATTGATAGAAGGATGTTCTGCACAATCAAAGATATAAATGGTAATTAGTACAAAACGTCCCTACCTTTTATTTTAGAGCATTTTCACCCCTATTTTCATCTTTCATTGTGGAAATGTCCTTATCTCAATGAAAAATATAAAATGAGAAATATACCCCCATTTAAATAAAACAAAAAGAAAAGAAAAGAAAAATTAAAGAACAAATTGGAATTATACTCTCAAACTTTATTTAAAAAAATTGCAAATGAGTCCAAATAAATTATTAAAAGGGTAATTAGCACAAAACGTCCATACCTTCCAATATTATTGTGCAAAACGTCCATATCTTTCATTTTTTAACATTTTCACCCTTATTTTCAATTAAAGGCTATAAAATGATGAATACACCCTCCTATTTAAATGAAATAAATAAAGAACAAATTACAGCTATATTCCCAAAATTTTTTAAAAAAAAAGTACAAATAAATTTCAAAAAATGAAAGGTATGATCCGTTTGCATGATAATAATGAAAGTATGGACGTTTTGTGCTAATTACCCTTTTAATAATTTATTTGGACTCATTTGCAGTTTTTTAAAAAGTTTGGGAGTATAATTACAATTTGCTCTTTAATTTTTCTTTCTTTTCTTTTTATTTTATTTAAATAGGAGGGTATATTTATCATTTTAATTTTTTAAATTGAAAAAAGACTTTCCGTAATGAATGATGAAAACAATGTTAAAAATGTCAAAAACAAAAGGTATGGGCATTTTTCACAATAATGTTGAAAGATAGGGACTTTTTTACTAATTACCCAAGATTTAAATAAGGGTAAAAAGTCAAAAAATGGAAGGTAGGGACATTTAGCGCAATAACGGTGAAAGATAGGGCCGTTATGTGCTACTCTGAATGAAACATTGGAACTTTGCAATTTGTCTATTGAAATTGATTTCAGTTTGCGTTTAATTCCTGGAGTAGACAAGCAATTATTTATTAATGAGATTCATATCAAAAAATCATGAAAAAAATAATTTAAACAAAAATCTTCATTTTTAAGTGAAGAGCAAAATATTGATAAAACGAGTATTTGAGAGAAAAAGAAATTCGGTAAAAATTATTTAACATAATATTTTACCCTACAATGAAGAATGTTTGATTTTGCCATTGAGTACGATGGAAAAATTATAACTTTGATTTACTTTAATGATTTAAGCAGTGGCACACCCATTAAGAGTCTGGTGAGTGCAGTTGCTGTCAAATGCTTCCAATTGGGCTTATTTAAATTCAAACTTTCATATTGTTTTGGTTTTTTCACAATTTATTTTAGCCCATAATTTCCATCCCAAACACAGCAAAGTCTTAAGTCCGTGACATCAAATTTTTATAGATCGGGCCCACATAATTCCCATTTAATCGTTCCTACTTCCTGTTGCAAATAAATAATTATGGGGAAAAAGGCTAAAGAGAAAAAAAACAGAAATTGCTCGAAAGATGTGTATTCTACGACTTCGTTCTATGAAATGTCTCAAGTACAAGGCCTTTTATAGGTTACAAAGGGTCTCATGTACATTGTATAAATTCAAGAGACTAATTAATGACCTCTCCTACATATTATAAATAATAGAATACAAAGAACTATGTGGATAGATGAATAAAATAAATATATGAATATTAAATAATCTAATTCATCTATCAAATTTAATTTTGAACATTCATGAATCAAGTTTAATTTCCAACACCCCTTCTTAAACTTGATTCCCTCTTGGTGACTCCAATCCAAGCATGCAATCTTGCAAAATCATTATTCTTCAATGGCTTGTCTTCACATTAGGAAGCTCTACTTCTTTATTCTCAATGCACTTTCTAATGAAGTGAAATCTCATATTTATATGCTTGTTTCAGTCATGGAACATAGGATTTTTACCCAAAGCAATAGCTGACTTGTTATCAACATAAATTGGTGTAACTTCATTTTGGAGCATACGAAGCATCTCCAATAACTTCCAAATGGCATGAAAAACACATGATGCAGCAAAAACATATTCAACTTCACAAGTAGAAAGAGTCACAATGGACTGCTTCCTTGAAAACCAAGCGAAAGCGGCATTACCGTGAAAAATAAAAATCCTGTGGTGCTTTTTCGATCATTAATATTGCTAGCCCAACTACAATAGCTATAACCATGAAGCTTGAAATTCGTAGAAAAAGAATAAGCTAAGCCATAATAATCAAGGGTACCTTTAATGTAGGGAAGTATCTTTTTAGTAATCTCAATTTGAGTTAAAGTTTTTGCCTCTATATAATGGCTAACAAGACCAACCCCATAAAAACTATCGGGTCTTATATAAGTCAAATATCTTAAGCTTCCACAAGCTATTTATAGAGAGATGGATCCACTTTAGTGCTCTCGTCATATTTTGACATTTTTATTCCATACCCATTGGGAGTACTCATTGAATTGCAATTTTGCATTTTGAACTTTTCAAGAACTTTCTTTACATAAACATCTTGAAAAATAAAAATGTCATTTTCATTTTGTTTTACCTCAATTCCAAGGTAGTAGGACATGAGCCCAATGTCAGTCATCTCAAATATTTGAGATATCATTTTCTTAAATTCTTCAAACATTTTTTCATTGTTGTCGGTGAAGATCAAGTCATCAACGTACAAGCGCACAATTATAAAATCTCCATATGCATCCTTTTTTTACATAAAGAGCATACTCATGTGGACATTTGGTGAATTCATGATCTTGAAAATACTTGTCAATCTGGCTATACCATGCTCTAGGCGCTTGCTTCAAGCAATATAGCTCATTCTTCAGCCTCAAGACTTTATTTTTATGTTCCTTGACAACATAACCCAATGGTTGTTGAACGTACACTTCTTCTTTAAGGTATCCATTCAAGAAAGTGGAATTGACATCCGTTTGATAAGTTTTCCACTTATTTTGAGCTGCCAAGGAAATGATTAATCGAATGGTTTCCAAGCTAGCAACGGGGACAAAGACCTTATCATAGTCAATGCCATGCTTTTGGCTATAGCCTTGGCAACAAGTCTTGCCTTGTATTTCTGCACTTCTCCTCGAGCATTTTTCTTCACTATACACCCAATTCACGCCAATTGCTTTTTGCCCATCAGGAAAAGACACTAGCTCCCATGTATTGTTCTTTTTTATTGCTCGAATCTCCTCAACCATTTCAGTTTCTTCATAAATCTCTACAAGATTTC
>NW_019265019.1:9305-11407 GCF_002742605.1 Olea europaea var. sylvestris
GGGGGGGGGGGGGGGGGGGGGGGGGGAGCAAAACACAGGCTTTTCTAAGTGGTCGATTTTCAGGTCCGAAACTTATTTCGATTCGGTTTGCCATCATGCACACCCATGTAGAAAGAGCCTCTAAACTACACATGATCACACATTTCCAAAGTGTAATCCTATTTAAGGTGGTATGTGCTTTCATAATTTTCCTACATGGTACAAACCTTAAATGGTTTCCTCCACTTTCAATTGGTACATTTTGAGCTCCAATTTCTCATTCACTCAACATCAATTTTGGCAAGTAAATACATGATTTCAATGTTCTCACGAAAAAGAACACAAATTAGTCTTGAACTTCCAAAATAACCAACCGGGTCCCACTCAAATTCTATGCCAAAATTAGCCACTCAACTCTTTTTTCCAATAGAACCCATAGAAACATTATTCATATTTTGTCATTTTGGTTGTCAAAGAATTGGAACTCCATTTGTGATCTTAGTTGATGAAGAAAGGGAGAAAATGTGTTAACGAAATGATACCCTTCATGTTGAAAAATAAAAATAAAAAATTGACTATACGAAGTTGGATGGAAATTGATAGAGGGATGTTCTGCACAATCAAAGATATAAATGGTAATTAGTACAAAACGTCCCTACCTTTTATTTTAGAGCATTTTCACCCCTATTTTCATCTTTCATTGTGGAAATGTCCTTATCTCAATGAAAAATATAAAATGAGAAATATACCCCCATTTAAATTAAACAAAAAGAAAAGAAAAGAAAAATTAAAGAACAAATTGGAATTATACTCTCAAACTTTTTTTAAAAAAAATTGCAAATGAGTCCAAATAAATTATTAAAAGGGTAATTAGCACAAAACGTCCATACCTTCCAATATTATTGTGCAAAACGTCCATATCTTTCATTTTTTAACATTTTCACCCTTATTTTCAATTAAAGGCTATAAAATGATGAATACACCCTCCTATTTAAATGAAATAAATAAAGAACAAATTACAGCTATATTCCCAAAATTTTAAAAAAAAAAGTACAAATAAATTTCAAAAAATGAAAGGTATGATCCGTTTGCATGATAATAATGAAAGTATGGACGTTTTGTGCTAATTACCTTTTTAATAATTTATTTGGACTCATTTGCAGTTTTTTAAAAAGTTTGGGAGTATAATTACAATTTGCTCTTTAATTTTTCTTTCTTTTCTTTTTATTTTATTTAAATAGGAGGGTATATTTATCATTTTAATTTTTTAAATTGAAAAAAGACTTTCCGTAATGAATGATGAAAACAATGTTAAAAATGTCAAAAACAAAAGGTATGGGCATTTTTCACAATAATGTTGAAAGATAGGGACTTTTTTACTAATTACCCAAGATTTAAATAAGGGTAAAAAGTCAAAAAATGGAAGGTAGGGACATTTAGCGCAATAACGGTGAAAGATAGGGCCGTTATGTGCTACTCTGAATGAAACATTGGAACTTTGCAAT
This sequence comes from Olea europaea var. sylvestris, assembly GCF_002742605.1. Taxonomy (NCBI): domain Eukaryota; kingdom Viridiplantae; phylum Streptophyta; class Magnoliopsida; order Lamiales; family Oleaceae; genus Olea; species Olea europaea. The sequence continues at coordinate 10,790 of NW_019265019.1, forward strand.
TTGTCTATTGAAATTGATTTCAGTTTGCGTTTAATTCCTGGAGTAGACAAGCAATTATTTATTAATGAGATTCATATCAAAAAATCATGAAAAAAATAATTTAAACAAAAATCTTCATTTTTAAGTGAAGAGCAAAATATTGATAAAACGAGTATTTGAGAGAAAAAGAAATTCGGTAAAAATTATTTAACATAATATTTTACCCTACAATGAAGAATGTTTGATTTTGCCATTGACTACGATGGAAAAATTATAACTTTGATTTACTTTAATGATTTAAGCAGTGGCACACCCATTAAGAGTCTGGTGAGTGCAATTGCTGTCAAATGCTTCCAATTGGGCTTATTTAAATTCAAACTTTCATATTGTTTTGGTTTTTTCACAATTTATTTTAGCCCATAATTTCCATCCCAAACACAACAAAGTCTTAAGTCCGTGACATCAAATTTTTATAGATCGGGCCCACATAATTCCCATTTAATCGTTCCTACTTCCTGTTGCAAATAAATAATTATGGGGAAAAAGGCTAAAGAGAAAAAAAAACAGAAATTGCTCGAAAGATGTGTATTCTACGACTTCGTTCTATGAAATGTCTCAAGTACAAGGCCTTTTATAGGT
>NW_019265020.1:0-11403 GCF_002742605.1 Olea europaea var. sylvestris
GATGGTGGATCGGCGCAAAGATGGAAAGTGAATCACCATTATTTCCTTAATTGGGGGAATTTGACGCGTTTTTGGTAATTTGGTCATAACTTTGGCTACGGTTATCGGAATCGTTATTATGACCCCAATTCGGAAAGCTCTCTTCAGCGCGCACGTTGTGGCCACCAAGCTATGCTCAACGGACATCAATTTCGAGCTCAAAATCCACTGTTTTCCTTTCTAAAATTCAATTTTAATTTATTTTTTACTATTTATGGTAATATTTCGTTTCCTTTTTTCCATATGTTAGAAAACTCGAATTGAGCCAAATTTTTGGCAACTTACTTCTTTTACTTAATATTTTATTTTGGTATAATTTTGGAATTTTGCCATTTTTGGTAATTTTCCCATAATTTCATATTTCGCAGCTATTTAACCCAACTTGTGGGTTAGTTTTCATTATTCTGCATTATTAATAATATTGAGTTGAATTCAGAGTATTTTCTTTGGTTTTTTGGGCATTTTCTGTCGTTATTTCCTTGCGAATCATCTGCTACAACAAGCCAATATGATAATCACTATCCTACCCGGCGTCAGTTGGTATCAGAGCGTCAGCATCTTCTTCGGAGATAAATTCCATCAGTTACAATGGTTGATGGACATGGTCGTGGTCGTCGAGGATAGGTTTCAATTGAGGAAGTCCCGCACCGTGATCGTAATATTCAGGATGTGACGATTGAAGATTTGCAGAGATAAGTTGCGGAGTTAACCCAACGTTTGGCGGAGCAGGAGTTCGGTAATCATGATGTAGAAGGTCACGATTCCGATACCAGTTTTGAAAACCTGTATCACCATCGTGCTCGAGTTTGGGAGCATCGTGGACGGGAGGATCGTCTGTGGATCTCGGTTTCAGAGTGGATCTGCCCGAGTTTTCTGGTACGTTGCAGGCTGAAGGATTTATTGATTAGCTGAATGAAGTGGAGCGGATTTTTGAATATAAGGAGGTTCCAGATCGTGTCAAAGTGAAACTGGTCGCCATCAAACTCAAAGGTAGGGCATCTGCATGGTGGGAACAGTTGAAGCGTTCACGGGAGCGACAGGGGAAATCCAAAATTACCAACTGGGAGAAGATGAATAAGAAGATGAAAGGGCACTTCTTCCCTTTCGGCTATACTCAAACCTTGTTTCAGAGGCTTCATTCACTAAGGCAAGGCGCAAGATCAGTCAATGATTATACTGAAGAATTCTATCAGTTGGTGGCTCGAAATGATTTATCTGAGATGGAGGAATAGATGGTAGCACGGTATTTGGGGGGATTAAGGCAGCCCCTGCAGGATGTTCTCAGCCTCCATTCATTGTGGACAGTTTCTGAGGCATATTAGCGAGCACTTGCAGTAGAGAAACAGCAAAGTAGGAGGCCAGTGGTCAGAGGTGAAGGAAGTCAGCTAGTTCACCCTCAAGAATCTCGTCCTGCTTATTAGCCACAGCGGGACAGTTCCAACTCAAGTATTAAGTGCTTTAGGTGTGGTGAATAGGGGCATAGGGCGACTGATTGCAGGAAGCCTGCTGGTCAGAAGAATAAAAATCTTCTGATTGAGGAGGATATGATAGAGGAGTTTGAGGAAGTTGGGGAACCCGTGTATGATGAAGGTGAAGATGAGGACGTGCTATATGGAGATGGTCAGGAGACCCTGGTCGTTCGAAAGAGCCTGCTGACTCCCAAGGGCGACTCAGGGGATAATTGGTTGAGGACCAACGTTTTTCACACAACCTGCACAGTTGCTGATAAAGTCTGTAAGCTGATAATTGATAGTGGCAGTTGTGAGAATGTAGTGTCTGAGGAGGCTATCGAGAAACTGCAACTGAAGATGGATCGTCATCCCAAACCATACAAGTTGTCTTGGCTGAATAAAGGCAGTGAGATAACGGTAGAAAAACGGTGCTTAGTGTCTTTCTCGATTGGAAAAAAATATTTTGATAATGCTTGATGTGATGTGGTATCAATGGACGCGTGTCATGTTTTGTTGGGACGACCTTGGCAGTATGATCGCAGTGTTATCCATGATGGGCGAAAGAATACTTATTCTCTCAGCATCAAAGGGAAGAGAATTGTTTTGGTGCCTCGCAGGGAAGGAAACATCCCTGCTCTGGTAGTTAAAAACCCCAATCTACTTTCTATGTCCAGGTTCTTGGTTGAGGTTGGGCATGAAAAATAGTTTATGCTTTAATGCCTCGTGAAAATAGTACAGCGAATGTGGATTCAGAATTTCCAGCAGAAGTACAGCAACTACTGATAGAGTTTTCTGACTTGATGTCGGAGGATCTTCCTCCAGGACTACCACCTATGAGGGACATTCAACATCAGATCGACCTCATTCCGGGGTCGAGTCTACCAAACCGACCAGCATATCGCCTCAGTCCCAAGGAAGTTGAAGAGTTGCAGCGACAGGTGGTAGAATTATTGGAAAGGGGCTACATTCGTGAGAGTATGAGTCCTTGTACAGTTCCTGCTCTACTAGTGCCGAAGAAAGATGGTTCATGGCGTATGTGTGTTGACAGCAGGGCAATTAACAAGATTACAGTGAAGAATTGTCCGGTTCTAAGGTCTTTTCAAAAATTGACCTTAAAAGTGGATACCACCAGATCAGAATCAGGCCTGGAGATGAGTGGAAGACCGCGTTCAAAACACAGCATAGGTTGTACGAGTGGATGGTCATGCCCTTTAGACTATCCAACGCACCCAGCACTTTTATGAGGTTTATGCATCAGGTTTTACGGCCTTTCATGGGGAAGTTTGTGGTAGTTTATTTTAATGACATACTTATTTATAGTCTGACATGGGAGTCGCATTTTAATCATCTTCGTGCTGTCTTTGATGTAATGAGGACGGAGCGCTTATTCATCAATTAGAATAAGTGTTCTTTCTTCACAACTTCTGTAACTTTTTTGGGTTTTGTTGTGTCTACTGATGGTGTTCATACAGATCAATCCAAAATTGAGGCAGTTTTGAATTGGGCAAAACCAAAAACTTTGCACGATGTCAGAAGTTTCCATGGATTGGCATCCTTCTATCGTCGATTCATCAGAAACTTCAGTACCTTGATTGCTCCTATCACCGAGTGCCTTAAAGGGCGTGATTTTTAGTGGACTGAGGAGGCAGAGGCTAGCTTTCAGTTGGTTAAGCAGAAGATGACGAAGGCCCCAGTCTTGGCACTTCCGAATTTTGAAAAGGTGTTCGAGGTAAACTGTGATGCGTCTGGAGTTGGCATTGGTGGTGTTCTGAGTTAGGAGGGATGTCCAGTAGCCTTTTTTTAGTGAGAAGCTATCGGGATCGAAGAAAAATTATTCCACTTTTGACCTGGAGTTCTATGCCATAGTTCAGACTCTGAAGCATTGGCACCATTACCTGGTATAGAGGGAGTTCATCCTTGTTACTGATCATGAGGCTTTGAAGTACATCAATGGTCAGCACAAGCTGAGTAGGCGACATGCAAAGTGGGTGGCGTACTTGCAGGAGTTTACTTTCACACTCAAGCATCAAGAAGGGAGTTTGAATCGAGTAGCAGATGTATTGAGCCGTCGCACATTACTCCTCACCACTATGAGCACGAAGATTGTCGGATTTGAGGCATTTCCTGATATGTATGCTGTGGATCCTTCATTTGGGAAGATAATTCGAGAGGTAACTGATAATCACCGACATGATTTTGTTTTATATAATAGTTACCTGTTTCGTGGATTGCAGTTAGGCATTCCGGATTGTTCACTAAGGCAGCAGATTATTTGTGAACTTCATAACGAAGGACATTTTGGGCGAGACAAGACATTGGCATTGGTCTCTTCTGATTATTACTGGCCCAAGTTGAGCAGTGATGTGGCGCATTATGTGGAGCAGTGTTATGTATGTCAGTGGTCTAAAGGGGCTCTTACTAATGCTGGATTGTACACACCATTACCCGTACCTGAAGCTCGTTGGTTTGATGTCAGTATGGATTTTGTCTTAGGCTTACCTCGTACACAGTGGGCGATGGATTCCATTCTTGTTGTGGTTGATAGATTTTCAAAGATGGCTCATTTTGTGGCTTGCCGGAAGACAATGGATGCTACTCGGATTGCTCATCTTATTTCAGAGAGATTGTGCGTTTACATGGTGTTCCACAGTCAATTACTTCTGATCGTGACACTAAGTTTATGAGTCATTTCTGGAGGAGTTTGTGGGAGAAACTTGGAACAAAATTGAATTTTAGCAGCGCATACCATCCCCAAACAGATGGACAGACTGAGGTGGTGAATCGGAGTTTGGGAAATATTTTGAGAAGCTTAGCCGGGACTAAACCGAAGCAGTGGGATTTGGCATTACCTCAAGCAGAGTTTGCTTATAACCGGTCGAGGAATAGAACCACCGGACTGAGTCCTTTTGAAATTGTCTATGGTCGAAACCCATCCGGAGTACTTGATTTGGCTCCAATTCCACGTGTGGGTCACTTCAATAACAAAGCTAATGAGATGACTGAACATCTTCGAGGTATCCATGAGCAGGTGAAGCTATCCATATAGGATAGTAATACTAAGTACAAAGTTCAGGCAGATAGTCATCGACGCCAGGTGTTGTTTGATGTAGGTGATTTTGTTTGGGTAGTATTAACTCGTGATCGTTTTCTAGCTGGGGAATACAATAAGCTAAAGGAGCGGAAGATTGGACCTTGTGAAGTGCTGCAGAAGATCAATGATAATGCTTATAGATTGCGCCTCCTGAGCCATTTGATGACCTCTGACGTCTTCAATGTAAAACACCTAAGCCCTTGTTTTATGGAGTCCGATGAAGTTACTGTAAACTCGAGGGCGAGTTCTTTCCAACTTGGGGTGACTGATGCAGGAGGATCCGAGTCGAGTGATGCTGATTTGTCAAATAGCACGATGATGGCGCTGAGATACCATAAGATGGTGGATCGGCGCAAAGATGGAAAGTGAATCACCATTATTTCCTTAATTGGGGGAATTTGACGCGTTTTTGGTAATTTGGCCATAACTTTGGCTACGGTTATCGGAATCGTTATTATGACCCCAATTCGGAAAGCTCTCTTCAGCGTGCGGAAAGCTCTCTTCGGCGCGCACGTTGTGGCCACCAAGCTATGCTCGGCGGACGTCAATTTCGAGCCCAAAATCCACTGTTTTCCTTTCAAAAATTCAATTTTAAGTTATTTTTTACTATTTATGATAATATTTTATTTCCTTTTTTCCATATGTTAGAAAACTCGAATTGAACCAAATTTTTGGCAACTTACTTCTTTTACTTAATATTTTATTTTAGTATAATTTTGTGATTTTGCCATTTTTGGTAATTTTTCCATAATTTCGTATTTCGCAGCTATTTAACCCAGCTTGTGGGTTAGTTTTCATCATTCTGCATTTTTAATAATATTGAGTTGAATTCAGAGTGTTTTCTCTATTTTTTGGGCGTTTTCTGTCGTTCTTTTCTTGCGAATCATCTGCTACAACAAGCCAATAGGATAATCACTATCCTACCTGGCGTCATTGTGTCTTAGGAGACAAGTGCCGTGAACCTTGAGCACCGTAGCGGGGCAATATTGTCTTAAAGAGAAAGTGTCATCACTTGCCTAGAATTGTCTTCTTTCTTCTTCTTTCTGTTTTATTTTGAATTTTTGTAGTACTTATACTATACTTTTATTCTTGTATCTTGCGTTTTGATTACGCCCCTGCAAATCAAAACTTTGCCTCTTTCTTTATTATACACACAAACAATCTTTACCGCACATATACATACCCAGGACAACATGTATCACATAAAAGTGATAATGATTTATCAATTCAATACCACTCAGTGACGGAGCCCCTTGGAATTTAGTGGCCCTTAAAATGTATATGATTGACGGGAATGGTGGTATAAAAGTTTCAAGATCATTTTCATAGACAAGTTTATTCTATAAGGTCGGAAACATTGAGTTCGTTGTCGGGGAGTAGTGGATGGATGATCATGGGCTTTATGGCAGGGGTAAAGAGGGTAGTTGGGTAATTGATTTTTAGTACGGTGGTCTGAGTTGGTGATGGTGACCGAACTTACAAATCTTCTCTATAGAGAGAGAGTAGATGGAAAGATATATAATTTTTTTTAAAATAATAATAATTATTTTATTTTTGAAAAAAAATAATTTTATCTGATTTTTGAATTTGAAACGCTTGATTTTTTAAGTTGAAACTTAAAAAGTAGGATTGAAGATAATTTTTTCATAAAATTAAAATCTTAATAGGTCTTTTTGGTGCAAAAAAGGTCCAAAACATTAAGGGCATGTGTTTATGCAAATTTTATACAATAGATTTTGTGAAAAGCAAAATTTTTGGACAATGTATGATTCAAAAATAGGGAAAAGTTAGGATCCACATAAAAAAACGTCTACTATTTAAAGAACGTAAGATTGAAAAGAATTCCGAAAAAATGAGTTTTAAACAATTTGTACCAAACATACTATTTTTGAGGTCCATAACATCATTTGTCAAGCTGATATTGAACAAAAGTTTAAAGAAACAATTCTTATATAATATGCAAGTCGAGTTTAAGTGTTTAACACTAACAATGAACTATATTTAAAAAAAAAAAAAAAAAAAATTACAACACAATAAACATGACCAAATTACTGAACTCAATCTCCTTAACAAGATTATTTAATTTTAAATAGGTGAATAATATAATTCAAACTTATGAAAATTACATTCTGCAGAGTGGTTCATAAGTCATCTTTTCTAGCTCATAGTTGAATTTTTCCACAGCCAATGGTTGCAAGCATAATGATACCACAACTCCATCTTCTCCCTTACTGTTCTTGAAATTCGTACAAAAACTAACATTTGAAGTGGCCGAAGCAACTCCACCATACACTGCATTGCCCCATCCAAGATCAATCTTCTCAAAATCTAAACGGGTTATGTCTGAAACAATGAAATTCCAACATGTTGCATATTTTGGTCAGTTTTTGATCACTATAAGATCTGCCACTGAGTTAATGTACTCTTCACTCATTTGAGCCTTAGCATTTTGAATTAATGGAACTGCCTATGACAATGGAGCAGTGCATAAAATTCTGGCAGTGGACACTGTTGGGGAATACACCGATTAATGTGTATATTATATTCACAAAATGTAACTTACATGTTCATGAAATTGAAACAAGGTTTTGACTTACCGAAATGTAGTTTGAGAAACTAACCAATAATTATTGAATCCGACTATTCCCATTCTTGAATTAAAACATGTGATTCTTCTTATCGAACATTGCATAAACCATATAAATAAAATTAATCATTTTTTGAAATCAAGTATGAATAAATGAAATCAAAAATAAGAAAAAAATTAGATGCAAGTGATGTGATTGGCCGAGGCGAGTATAACTCTTTCCTTAAAATGAATTTGCCCCGCATCGGTGCTAACGATTTTTCGACAATCATCTCCCAAGACACAACGACCACATCAAGCCATAGGAGCACTCCAAATGGTCTCGACCAACGAACTCGAACGGAATTCCCTCTCTACCATAACAATGATTTTGATGCAAAAGATAATCACTTCTACAGAGTGTTTTATGTACCTTAACATGAAATGAATACTATGGAATTATGAAATAAATTGGAATGACAAATACACATCCAAGGGGTCCTATATATGGAAGATGAAGGGTTGTGGGTGAAGAGACACACCCCAAATCCAGTATTTTTCATGGAAAGTTGCAACACTTCATTTCGAAAAGTTGCAAAACTTCATTTCAAACCTGTATCCTTTCGAAAAGTTGCAACACTTCATTCTTCCAACTTTGGACCGCAATTTCTCATTCATCCGGAATTGATCTTTATTTTTGTTTTATTTAAATAGGAGTATATATTCGTTATTTCATAACTTTTAATTGAGAAAATAGATGAAAATAATATTTTTTACAATGAAAGATGGTAATAAAGGTAAAAATGTCAAAAATGAAAGATATGCATTTTGTACAATGGAAAATGTTGTGTGTACACCACGGCTTTACACTCCCCTCACATAGAGGGGGGCCCATGAAAATTTTATTACATGTGGGCCCCATCCATGTGAGGGGGTGTAAAGTTATGTGTACACCATTGTGTACACACAACACAACCTTTGTACAATAATATTAAAAGATAGAAACTTTATGTAAACTAATTATCTAGCAAAATAACTTTTTCCTGAATCATTTTGGGTTACAAAATTAGCATCTCTAAAGGGGCGCATTTGAAGCCTTATAGATTTCCTACCAACCATTTAGTTACTGTTTGGCTAAGCATAACTTTTATCAAGTATCTTTTAAGTTTATTTCTCTTCAAGAGAGTGACATTTCAAGCCTCTCATACTACAAAACATACTTGTAAGCCTTGTCGAGAGTCACCGGTGCTTATCATAAGCTAAGCACCGGTGGGAATTGGAGATGGGAAACAATAGATAACAACCAATTTTGTGGTGGCCGCGACGGATGAGAAATTACTAAAATAAGTAACTTATTTCTGATTACTTTATTTGAAATTACCTATTTACTTGTAAATGAAATGTATTAAGAGCCAAACGTGCTCTAAATAATATTTCTATAGATCTAAGAACGAAATAAACAAATTAAAAAAATTGGCAATTACCCTTAACTTATTTTGAACAAGATATAGTTTATTAATTTTTATTATAGACAACACAAAAAATTAGGATAATGTCCATTTACTAACTTCGTGTACTCTACGTTAATCAAATATTAAGTAATACTTCTCAAGGCCATCACTTGTTACGAAAAGTAAAAGGTAAGACGATCCACTTTTAATTCTTATAAGTCAAAATCATTTTTTTTCAAGTGTTGTTTTAACAACTTTAGCCAAATAAATAAATAAATAATAATAATAATAACAATAAAAGCACTAAAATATTTCTTTAGTGAGTTTTGGGGTTCAAATTTATTGATTTTTCCCCTTTCTTTCTTTTTAAGTTGCCATAGCACAAATCAAATGTGACAAAGTGTTGAAACTTAATTAATCATTTTATAAAAATTAACTTTCTTATTAGTTGACTATAAACTAAATTGTTTCACTTTTACAAATCCATATAATGTGTAGAATAGCCTTTTGTCCCGATATATGTTTGAGTCTAAACAATCTCAATAAGAAAAAATCGAAGATTTTGTGCAATACTAATGTATTTGATAATTTTCAAATCATTTATCATTTTAAGAGAAACTCTGAAATAGACAGTTCAATTAGTTATACATATAAATGTTTAATTAAAAGTTAATTAAAAGATGTGAAATGTAAAGGCACATGATCAGTAGAAGAACACAGCTAAACGTTTTATTTGAATGAACCTCAATATTTTAATACCAAATAAGCCTGACCAAAATCTCAATATTCAAATGTGCTCTTAACTCAATATTTAATTTCAAAAAGTTCTTAAACTATTAGAGTTAAGTAACTTCTTGGCATGTTTAAAAACGTAATTCAACTCAAATGTATATTTAAATACTTTCTCAAAAACTACCTTTCCATTAAAATAAGTCTCATTTTTTCCAAAAAATAAGATAATCACTTGAATTCATTAAAATTTTCTATTTTTAACTATATTTTGTTTTTTTTTTTTAAATATTTTTCACAAAATCTCCATCAAATCTGGGCTAAATAATTTTTGTCCCTTAGCCCCTACGAGTAGCCTTTGGAATTTGTTGGGGTCATTGTTTGCATTTCGTTTTCTTTTGCAGTCCCGCCTAGCAGCCTTCCAATTACCTTCAAATTCGGCTAGAAAATAGAGCCACACTCATCCCCCATGTTATTTTTAAAAAGTAATAATATAATTATACTAATTGCATATTTGATAGCAATTTTCACTAAAAAAAATCAATTTTTTGACCGTTATTTCACTATTTCAATTGTCATTTTTTACTTCTTCAGTCACAGTTGAGACCCACTTTTCTCTCTAACGGTCAAAAAATCAATTCTCATAATCACTATCGAACAAGCCCTAAGTGATCATATTCGATATATTCAATTAATCATGTAATATTTTGTTTAAATAAATTTATCATTTAATATCATATAATTGTCATTATTTAGGCATCGGTTAATGGATACGAGTATGTCTGGTAAGTATTATAAATTTTTTAACTTATAAATAGATACAAATGAGTGATGAAAAATTTAGATAGTACTCTTGAATCTAACGAAATATATAAACAAAATAAGTGACTTGAGTATTTGTATCAACAATTTATAAACATGAGCTAAACATATTTTAAAGATGAGGGTATAGAAACTTTGCCCTTGTTTGAGCCCATTCTTTTCATAAGAAGGAATTTTTTAATAGTGTATTGATGGAAAATGTATAGTTAAAAAATAAGAAAAAAGTTTTGGATTTGTGTGCAATATTATTTTATTGAAGAATATGTGGTTAAAATGATGTCAAAACACTATTTAAGAATGTATTTTTTTTTTTTAAGAATGGGGCTCAATTTATCTCACCCCCATCTAGCCCTGCCACTGTTAGCACTACCCAAAATCGTCGTTGCCACCTCAAATTCACTACTACCACCATCACCATCATCTAGCCATCTATTGCTATACATAACCTATGAAGAAAAGAACTACAAAAGAAATTAAAAAATGAATCTCATCCAGAAATCCCTTCAGTTTGAAGACATTCGGTTCGTTGTCGAGGAGTAGTGGATGGATGATCATGGGTTTTATGGTGGGGGTAAAGAGGGTAGTCGAGTAGTTGATTTTTGATACGGTAAAGAGGGTAGTCGAGTAGTTGATTTTTGATACGGTGGCCTAAGTTGGTGGTGAACTTACAAATCTTTTCTGTAGAGAGAGAGAGAGAGAGAGAGATACATATTTTTTTTAATAATAATAATTATTTTATTATTGAAAAATTTAATTTTATCTGATTTTTGAATTTGAAACTTAAAGTGTAGGATTGAAGATAATTTTTTCATAAAATTAAAATCTTAATAGATCTTTTTCGTGAAAAAAAGGTCCAAAATATTAAGGGCATGTTTTATGCATATTTTATACAATAGGATTTGTGAAAAGTAAATTTTTGGAGAATATATGATTCAAAAATAGGGGAAAGTTAGTATCCACATAAAAAAAAAATTATATTGTTGAAAGAACGTATGATTGAAATGAGTTGCTAAGAAATGAGTTGCAAAAAAATGAGTTTTAAACAATTTGTACCAAACATGCTATTCTTGAGGTCCATTACATCATTTGTCAATCCAATATTAATTATAGGATCTTGGGTTTTCCAATAGTAGGCGAATTCGTCCTCATCTTTTTTTAACATCTAAGTCCCAAACTTTTATTTTTGTATCAATTGAGTTCTACTAGATAGTTATCCATTTGGTTAATTAAAAATAAATAAATAAATAAACAAAA
>NW_019265021.1:0-969 GCF_002742605.1 Olea europaea var. sylvestris
ATGTAAGTTAAAGATAGTAATGTAAGTTGAGAATGTGTTGGGGAACATCGTATGTTGAAAATACCTCTATGCAAGATATATACACTCTAGTGAAATCAATAGGTTATAAGCATGATAAAAAGGAATAAAGATAACGAAAACGGTGAATTGCTGATTTTTTTTAAAAAGTGCAAAAAGCACTCCACCTCTAATATTGTAGTAAATAATTCAATCCAATTTTGTAATTGTCCTCCTCTTTTTCTCCATTATAAAATGATTTAACATTAGTAACGTTTATCATTTATGCGTCAATTGAATCCATTACTTAAAACTTACAAAAAATGTGTTTGGTGGGACTAAAATTAGATTTTTTAGCGGATTGTGATAACAGTTTTTGAATTGTATGGCTGAATTATTTTCAACGGTAGTAGAGTTCGATAATGACAACATAAGAGCAATAAATGTCGTAAACGATAATGACAACAAAACGATAATATAACTTGATAATATACAATGCAATAGGGGAACATTGGATATTCAACGTCAACAACGACATCGAGCGATTGTTTAAGAAACTTGTATTATATTGGGGGTTGAACAAACTTTTTCTTATACGACACGATGAATCTCAAGTGATGACTCATACCTGAAATGTTAGGGTTGCAAATATGAGAATTTTGCACATTCCATATGTCGACTTTTGATACCACAAATTGGAGCTTTCGAATATTTAGATCCATATAATAGCAAAAAGGAAAATAAAGGGTTTCAACAATTTTCAAGTGTCAAAATTGACAGTTAAATTGTCTATCCCGACAGTTAGTAAATGTCGAGTTCGACAGTTCAGATGTCTACGCGACAACTAAATTGTCATAAATTTTGGGGAAGCTTGAAAACCAAGTATTTGGTTCTTTGGAAGAAATTATTGAAAACATTAATGGTGATAATCAATTCTCAACTACAACATCACAATATCTTCCCACAAATAAA
>NW_019265021.1:10503-11402 GCF_002742605.1 Olea europaea var. sylvestris
CACATATCGCAGTTGAACTAAGTAAACAAATTAGAAGAGGAGATCATAGAGATGGAGCATTGTATGAGTCAATACAATACCCCCTAGAAACTGATCAACTAGTCTTTCTTATTGCTCGAAAAGACTAGATAATAAAAGTCCATAATTGTCAACACTATTATATATATTTATTTGCATATTAGGCCCTTGTTTGAGCCCCATTTTGGGGAAAATAGTGAATTTTTGAATAGTGTATTGATGAAAAATGTGTTGTTAAAAAATAAGAAATTTTTTTAGATTTACGTGTAATATTATTTTATTTAAGAATGTGTTGTTGAAATAAATTAAAATACTGTTGAAAATGCATTTTTTCTAAAGAATAGGGCTCAAACAAGGATTAGATGTGTAATAAAACATATATTATTATTATTATGAGACCTTTGCATACAAAACCCTTTGTTAAAATATTAAGTCATATATATTCGTCTTCCATCATTATAGTGAAAAATAGGAGTCCTAAATCATCTCAGCTTATTAAATGCATTCAAGGCTAATATATTAGGAATATGTTTGGCATTATGAAATATTTGATATTTCTTAATATTGGTTTCCACTTAATTAAAATTTATCTTTTGTTGAGTACACTCAAGGAGATAAATTCTAGAGGCGTGTTAACCTGATACATAAGATTTATGAAGATAATGTGTTGTCAATTTAATGATATGGGAGTTGTGTAGAGATGCAATTGATCATAGCCTTTATCTAAATATTTTACTAAGATTTGTTGAGTGCACTCAATGTGTTAATATAACGAATACGATCTCGGCCCACTAGGAGTTAAGTATGGATTCCATAAATTTATGCAAAAGAGTTAGAAATTTGAATTAAACAGAGAGAGTATAATTAATTTAAGAAAAGAC
>NW_019265022.1:0-11401 GCF_002742605.1 Olea europaea var. sylvestris
TCCGGCGCGATTTTTATTTCCGATCAACCTGCCAAATTTCAGCCCATTCCGACACAGTCGAGTAAAATGATGAAATTGCCCCTAGCGCGATTTTTATTTCCGATCAACCTGTCAAATTTTAGCCCATTCTGACACAGTCGCGAAAAATGACGAAATTGCCCGAGGCGCGATTTTTGTTTCCGATCAACCTGTCAAAATTTAGCCAATTCCGACACAGTTGCGAAAAATGACGATATTCACCCGGCACGATTTTTGTTCCCGATCAAACTGTGAAATTTGAGCCCATTCCGACACAGTCGCGAAAAATGACGAAATTGACCCTAGCGTGATTTTCGTTTCCGATCAACCTGTCAAACTTTAGCCCAATCCGACACAGTCACGAAAAATGGCGAAATTGCCCCTGCTCGATTTTTGTTTCCGATCAACCTGTCAAATTTGAACCCATTTCCGACACAGTCGAGAGAAATGATGAAATTGCCCACGGCGCGGTTCGTGTTTCCGATCAACCTCTCAAATTTTAGCCAATTCCGACATAGTTGCGAAAAATGACGAAATTCACCCGGCACGATTTTTGTTCCCGATCAACCTGTCAAATTTGAGCCCATTCCGACACAGTCGCGAAAAATGACGAAAATGACCCCGACACGATTTTTGTTTCCGATCAAAATGTCAAATATTAGCCCATTCCGACACAGTCGCGAAAAATGACGAAAATGACCCCGGCACGATTTTTGTTTCCGATCAACCTGTCAAATTTTAGCCTATTCCGACACAGTCGCGAAAAATGACGAAATTGCCCCCGCCGCGATCTTTGTTTCCGATCAACCTGTCAAATTTTAGACAATTTTGTCACAGTTGCGAAAAATGACAAAATTCACCCAGCACGATTTTTGTTCCCGATCAACCTGTCAAGTTTGAGCCCATTCCGACACAGTCGCGAAAAATGACGAAAATGACCCCGGAGCGATTTTTGTTTCCGATCAACCTGTCAAATTTTAGCCCATTCTGACATAGTCGCGAAAAATGACGAAATTGCCCCAGCCGCGATTTTTGTTTCCGATTAACCTGTCAAATTTTAGCCAATTCCAACACAGTCGCGAAAAATGACGAAACTGCCCCCGGCGCGGTTTTTGTTTTCGATAAACCAGTCAAATTTTAGCCCATTCCGACACAGTCGCGAAAAATGACGAAATTACACCCGGCGCGATTTTTGTTACCGATCACCCTGTCAAATTTTAGCCCATTCCGCAACAGTCGCGAAAAATGACGAAATTGCGCCCTGCAATATTTTTGTTTCTTATCAACCTGTTAAATTTTAGCCCATTCCGACGTCGTCGCGAAAAATGACGAAATTGACCCTGGCGTAGTTTTTGTGTCCGATCAACCAGTCAAATTTTAGCCCATTCCGACACAGTCGCGAAAAATGACGAAATTACACCCGGCGCGATTTTTGTTACCGATCACCCTGTCAAATTTTAGCCCATTCCGCAACAGTCGCGAAAAATGACGAAATTGCGCCCTGCAATATTTTTGTTTCTTATCAACCTGTTAAATTTTAGCCCATTCCGACGTCGTCGCGAAAAATGACGAAATTGACCCTGGCGTAGTTTTTGTGTCCGATCAACCAGTCAAATTTTAGCCCATTCCGACACAGTCGCGAAAAATGACGAAAATGACCCCGGCGCGATTTTTGTTTCCGATCAACCTGTCAAATTATAGCCCATTCCGACACAGTCGCGAAAAATGACGAAATTGCGCCCTGCAATATTTTTGTTTCTTATCAACCTGTTAAATTTTAGCCCATTCCGACGTCGTCGCGAAAAATGACGAAATTGACCCTGGCGTAGTTTTTGTGTCCGATCAACCAGTCAAATTTTAGCCCATTCCGACACAGTCCAGAAAAATGACGAAATTACCTCCGGCGTGATTTTTATTTCCGATCAACCTGCCAAATTTCAGCCCATTCCGACACAGTCGAGAGAAATGATGAAATTGCCCACGGCGCGGTTCGTGTTTCCGATCAACCTTTCAAATTTTATCCAATTCCGACATAGTTGCGACAAATGACGAAATTCACCCGGCACGATTTTTGTTCCAGATCAACCTGTCAAATTTGAGCCCATTCCGACACAGTCGCGAAAAATGATGAAAATGACCCCGGCACGATTTTTGTTTCCGATCAACCTGTCAAATATTAGCCCATTCCGACACAGTCCCAAAAAATGACGAAATAGCCCCCGGCGCGTTTTTTGTTTCCGATCAACCTGTCAAATTTGAGCCCATTCCGACACAGTCGCGAAAAATGACGAAAATGACCCAGGCGCGATTTTTGTTTCCGATCAACCAGTCAAATTTTAGCCCATTCTGACACAGTAAAGAGAAATGACGAAATTGCCCCCGGCGCGGTTTTTCTTTCCGATCAACCTATCAAATTTTAGCCAATACAGTCGCGAAAAATGACGAAAATGCCCCCGGCGCGATTTTTGTTTTCGATCAACAGTCAAATTTTAGCCCATTCCGAAATCGTCGCGAAAAATGACGAAATTGCCACTGGCGCAGTTTTAGTTTCCGATCAACCAGTCAAATTTTAGCCCATTCCGACACAGTCCAGAAAAATGACAAAATTGCCCCCGAAGCGATTTTTGTTTCCGATCATCCTGTCAAATTTTAGCCCATTCCGACACAGTCACGAAAAATGGCGAAATTGCCCTCGGCGCGATTTTTGTTTCCGATCAACTTGTCAAATTTTAGCCCATTCCGACACAGTCGCGAAAAATAACGAAATTGCCCTCGCCGCGATCTTTGTTTCCGATCGACCTGTCAAATTTTAGCCAATTTTGACACAGTTGCGAAAAATGACAAAATTCACCCTGCACGATTTTTGTTCCCGATCAACCTGTCAAGTTTGAGCCCATTCCGACACAGTCGCGAAAAATGACGAAAATGACCCCGGCGCGATTTTTGTTTCCGATCAACCTGTCAAATTTTAGCCCATTCTGAAACAGTCGTGAAAAATGACGAAATTGCCCCCGGCGCAATTTTTGTTTCCGATCAACCTGTCAAATTTTAGCCAATTCCAACACAGTCGCGAAAAATGATGAAACTGCCCCCGGCGCGATTTTTGTTTTCGATCAACCAGTCAAATTTTAGCCCATTCCGAAATCGTCGCGAAAAATGACAAAATTGCCCCCAGCGCAGTTTTAGTTTCCGATCAACCAGTCAAATTTTAGCCCATTCTGACACAGTCCAGAAAAATGACGAAATTGCCCCCGGCGCGATTTATGTTTCCGATCAACCTGTCAAATTTCATCCCATTCCGACACCGTCGCGAAAAATGACGAAATCGCCCCCAGCGCAGTTTTAGTTTCCGCTCAACCAGTCAAATTTTAGCCCATTCCGACACAGTCGCGAAAAATGGCGAAATTGCCCTCGGCGCGATTTTTGTTTCGGATCAACCTGTCAAATTTTAGCCCATTCCGACACAGTCGCGAAAAATGACAAAATTGCCCCCGCCGCGATCTTTGTTTCCGATCAACCTGTCAAATTTTAACCAATTTTGATACAGTTGCGAAAAATGACAAAATTCACCCGGCACGATTTTTGTTCCCGATGAACCTGTCAAGTTTGAGCCCATTCCGACGTAGTCGCGAAAAATGACGAAATTGACCCCGGGGCGATTTTTGTTTCCGATCAACCAGTTAAATTTTAGCCCATTCCAACACAGTCACGAAAAATGACGAAATTGCCCCCGACGCGGTTGTTGTTTCCAATCAACCAGTCAAATTTTAGCCCATTCCGACATCGTCTCGAAAAATGACTAAATTGTCCCTGGGGTAATTTTAGTTTCCGATCAACCAGTCAAATTTTAGCCCATTTCGACACAGTCCAGAAAAATGACGAAATTGCCTCCGGTGCGATTTTTATTTCCGATCGACCTGCCAAATTCAACCCATTCCGACAGAGTCGTTTAATTTCGAAATTGCCTTCGGCGCGATTTTTGTTTCCGATCAACCATTCAGATTTTAGCCAATTTCGACACAGTTGTGAAAAATGACGAAATCCACCCGGCACGATTTTTGTTCCCGATCAACCTGTTAAATTTGAGCCCATTCCGACACAGTCGCGAAAAATGACGAAATTGCCCCAGGCGCGGTTTTTGTTTCCGATCAACCTGTCAAATTTTACCCTATTCCGACATTGTTGCGAAAAATGACGAAATTCACCCGGCACGATTTTTGTTCCCGATCAACTTGTCAAATTTTAGCCCATTCCGACACAGTTGCGAAAAATGACGAAATTGACCCCCGGGCAATTCTTGTTTCCGATCAACCTGTCAAATTTTAGCCCATTCCGACACAGTCGCGAAAAATGGCGAAATTGCCCCCGGGGCGATTTTTGTTCCCGATCAACCTGTCAAATTTGAGCCCATTCCGACACAGTCGCGAAAAATGACGAAATTGACCCCGGCGCGATTTTTGTTTCCGACCAACCCGTCAAATTTTAGCCCATTCCGACACAGTCGCGAGAAATGATGAAATTGCCCCCGGCGTGATTTTTGTTTCCGATCAACCTGTCAAATTTTACCCCATTCCGGTACAATCGCGAAAAATCAGGAAATTGCCCCCATCGCGATTTTTGTTTCCGATCAACCCGTCAAATTTTAGCCAATTTCGACACAGTTGCGAAAAACGACGAAAATGACACGGCACGATTTTTGTTCCCGATCAACCTGTCAAATTTGAGCCCATTCCGACACAGTCGCGAAAAATGACGAAATTGACCCTGGCGGAATTTCTGTTTCCAATCAATCGGTCAAATTTTAGCCCATTCCGATATCGTCGCGAAAAATTACGAAATCCACCCGACACGATTTTTGTTCCCGGTCAACCTGTCAAATTTGAGCCCATTCCGACACAGTCGCGAAAGATGACGAAATTGACCCCTGCGCGATTTTTGTTTCCGATCAACCTGTCAAATTTTAGCCCATTTCGACACAGTCACGAAAAATGACGAAATTGCCCCCGTCGCGATTTTTGTTTCCGATCAACCATTCAAATTTTAGCTAATTCCGACACAACTGCGAAAAATGACGATATTCACCCGCCACGATTTTTGTTCTCGATCAACCTGTCAAATTTGAGCCAATTCCGACACAGTTGCGAAAAATGACGAAATTGACCCCGGCGCGATTTTTGTTTCCGATCAAACTATCAAATTATAGCCCATTCCGACACAGTCGCGAAAATGACGAAATTGCGCCCGGCGCGATTTTTGTTTCCGATCAACCTGTCAAATTTTAGCTCATTCCGACGTCGTCGCGAAAAATGACGAAATTGACCCTGGCGTAGTTTTTGTGTCCGATCAAACAGTCAAATTTTAGCCCATTCCGACACAGTCCAGAAAAATGACGAAATTGCCTCCGGCGCGATTTTTATTTCCGATCAACCTGCCAAATTTCAGCCCATTCTGACACAGTCGAGTAAAATGACGAAATTGCCCTGGCGCGATTTTTGTTTCCGATCAACCTGTCATATTTTAGCCCATTTTGACACAGTCGCGAAAAATAACGAAATTGCCCCAGGCGCGATTTTTGTTTCCGATCAACCTGTCAAATTTAGCCAATTCCGACATAATTGCGAAAAATGACGAAATTCACCCGGCACGATTTTTGTTCCCGATCAACCTGTCAAATTCGAGCCCATTCCGACACAGTCGCGAAAAATGACGAAATTGACCCCGGCGTGATTTTTGTTTCCGATCAACCTGTCGACTTTTAGCCTATTCCGACACGGTAGCGAAAAATGACGAAATTGCCCCCTACGCGATTTTTGTTTCCGATCAACCTGTCAAATTTGAGCCCATTCCGACACAGTCGCGAAAAATGACGAAAATGACCCCGGCACGATTTTTGTTTCCGATCAACCTGTCAAATATTAGCCCATTCCGACACAGTTCCGAAAAATGACGAAATTGCCCCCGGCGCGGTTTTTGTTTCCGATCAACCTGTCAAATTTGAGTCCATTCCGACACAGTCGCGAAAAATGACGAAAATGACCCCGGCACGATTTTTGTTTCCGATCAACCTGTCAAATATTAGCCCATTCCGACACAGTTTCGAAAAATGACGAAATTGCCCCCGGCGCGGTTTTTGTTTCCGATCAACCCGTCAAATTTGAGTCCATTCCGACACAGTCGCGAAAAATGACGAAAATGACCCCGGCGCGATTTTTGTTTCCGATCAACCTATCAAATATTAGCCCATTCCGACACAGTTCCGAAAAATGACGAAATTGCCCCCGGCGCGGTTTTTGTTTCCGATCAACCTGTCAAATTTGAGTCCATTCCGACACAGTCACTAAAAATGACGAAAATGATCCCGGCGCGATTTTTGTTTCCGATCAACCTGTCAAATTTTAGCCAATTCCAACACAGTCGCGAAAAATGACGAAACTGCCCCTGGCGCGATTTTTGTTTTCGATCAACCAGTCAAATTTTAGCCCATTCCGAAATCGTCGCGAAAAATGACGAAATTGCCCTTGGCGCAGTATTAGTTTCCGATCAACCAGTCAAATTTTAGCCCATTCCGACACAGTCCAGAAAAATGACGAAATTGCCCCCGGCGCGATTTTTGTTCCCGATCAACCTGTCAAGTTTGAGCCCATTCCGACACAGTCGCGAAAAATGATGAAATTGCCCCCGCCGCGATCTTTGTTTCCGATCAACCTGTCAAATTTTAGCCAATTCCAACACAGTCGCGAAAAAGGACGAAATTGCCCCCGACGCGATTTTTGTTTCCTATCAACAAGTCAAATTTTAGCCCATTCCGACACAGTCGCGAAAAATGATGAAATTGCCCCCGCCGCGATCTTTGTTTCCGATCAACCTGTCAAATTTTAGCCAATTCCAACACAGTCGCGAAAAAGGACGAAATTGCCCCCGACGCGATTTTTGTTTCCTATCAACAAGTCAAATTTTAGCCCATTCCGACACAGTCGCGAAAAATGACGAAATTGACCCCGGGGCGATTTTTGTTTCCGATCAACCAATTAAATTTTAGCCCATTCCAACACAGTCGCGAAAAATGACGAAATTGCCCCCGACGCGGTTGTTGTTTCAAATCAACCAGTCAAATTTTACCCCATTCCGACATCGTCGCGAATAATGACGAAATTGCCCCTGGCGTAATTTTAGTTTCCGATCAACCAGTCAAATTTTAGCCCATTTCGACACAGTCCAGAAAAATGACGAAATTGCCTCCGGTACGATTTTTATTTCCGATCAACCTGCCAAATTTTAACCCATTCCGACGCAGTCGCGAAAAATGACGAAATTGCCTTCGGCGCGATTTTTGTTTCCGATCAACCATTCAGATTTTAGCCAATTTCGACACAGTTACGAAAAATGACGAAATCCACCCGGCACGATTTTTGTTCCCGATCAACCTGTCAAATTTGAGCCCATTCCGACACAGTCGCGAAAAATGACGAAATTGACCCCGGCGCGATTTTTGTTTCCGATCAAACTATCAAATTTTAGCCCATTCTGACACAGTCGCGAAAAATGACAAAATTGCCCCCGGCGCGATTTTTATTTCCGATAAACCAGTCAAATTTTAGCCCATTCCGACATCATCGCGAAAAATGACGAAATTGCCCCTGGCGCAGCTTTAGTTTCCGATCAACCAGTCAAATTTTAGCCCATTCCGACACAGTCCATAAAAATGACGAAATTGCCCTCGGCGCGATTTTTGTTTCCAATCAACCTGTCAAATTTTAGCTCATTCCGACATAGTCGCGAAAAATGACGAAATTGCTCCCGGCGCGATTTTTGTTTCCGATCAACCTGTCAAATTTGAACCCATTCCGACACATTCGCGAAAAATGACTTAATTGACCCCGGCGCGGTTTTTGTTTCCGATCAACCTGTCAAAATTTAGCAAATTCCGACACAGTTACGAAAAATGACGATATTCACCCGGCACGATTTTTGTTCCCGATCAAACTGTCAAATTTTAGCCCATTCCGACACAGTCGCAAAAAATGACGAAATTGACCCCAGCGTGATTTTCGTTTCCGATCAACCTGTCAAACTTTAGCCCATTCCGACAAAGTCGTGAAAAATGGCGAAATTGCCCCCGGCGCGATTTTTGTTTCCGATCAACCGGTCAAATTATAGCCCATTCCGACACAGTCGCGAAAAATGACAAAATAGCGCCCGACGCGATTTTTATTTCTGATCAACTTGTCAAATTTTAGCCCATTCCGACGTCGTCGCGAAAAATGACGAAATTGACCTTGGCGTAGTTTTTGTGTCCGATCAACCAGTCAAATTTTAGACCATTCCGACACAGTCCTGAAAAATGACGAAATTGCCTCCGGCGCGATTTTTATTTCCGATCAACCTGCCAAATTTCAGCCCATTCCAACACAGTCGAGTAAAATGACGAAATTGCCCCTGGCGCGGTTTTTATTTCCGATCAACCTGTCAAATTTTAGCCCATTCTGACACAGTCGCGAAAAATGACGAAATTGCCCCAGGCGCGGTTTTTGTTTCCGATCAACCTGTCAAAATTTAGCTAATTCCGACATAGTTGCGAAAAATGACGAAATTCACCCGGCACGATTTTTGTTCCCGATCAACCTGTCAAATTTGAGCCCATTCCGACACAGTCGCGAAAAATGACGAAACTGACCTCGGCGCGATTTTTGTTTCCGATCAACCCGTCGAATTTTAGCCCATTCCGACACAGTAGCGAAAAATGACGAAATTGCCCCCTACGCGATTTTTGTTTCCGATCAACCTGTCAAATTTGAGCCCATTCCGACACAGTCGCGAAAAATGACGAAATTGCCCACGGCGCGATTTTTGTTTCCGATCAACCTGTCAAATTTTAGCCCATTCCGACACACTCGCGAAAAATGACGAAATTGACCCCGGAGCGATTTTTGTTTCCGATCAACCTGTCCAATTTTAGCCCATTCCGACACAGTCGCGAAAAATGATGAAATTGCCCACGACGCGGTTCGTGTTTCCGATCAACCTTTCAAATTTTAGCCAATTCCGACATAGTTGCGAAAAATGACGAAATTGCCCACGGCGCGATTTTTGTTTCCGATCAACCTGTCAAATTTGAGCCCATTCCGACACAGTCGCGAAAAATGATGAAATTGCCCACGACGCGGTTCGTGTTTCCGATCAACCTTTCAAATTTTAGCCAATTCCGACATAGTTGCGAAAAATGACGAAATTGCCCACGGCGCGATTTTTGTTTCCGATCAACCTTTCAAATTTTAGCCAATTCCGACATAGTTGCGAAAAATGACGAAATTGCCCACGGCGCGATTTTTGTTTCCGATCAACCTGTCAAATTTGAGCCCATTCCGACACAGTCGCGAAAAATGACGAAAATGACCCCGGCGCGATTTTTGTTTCCGATCAACCTGTCAAATTTTAGCCCGTTCTGACACAGTCGCGAAAAATGACGAAACTGCCCCCGGCGCGATTTTTGTTTTCGATCAACCAGTCAAATTTTAGCCCATTCCGAAATCGTCGCGAAAAATGACGAAATTGCCCTTGGCGCAGTTTTAGTTTCCTATCAACCAGTCAAATTTTAGCCCATTCCGACACAGTCCAGAAAAATAACGAAATTGCACCGGGCGCGATTTTTGTTTCCGATCAACCTATCAAATTTTAGCCCATTCCGATACAGTCGCGAAAAATGACGAAATTGCCCCCTTCGCGATCTTTGTTTCCGATCAACCTGTCAAATTTTAGACAATTTTGACACAGTTGCGAAAAATGACAAAATTCACCCGGCACTATTTTTGTTCCCGATCAACTTGCCAAGTTTGAGCCCATTCCGACACAGTCGCGAAAAATGACGAAATTAACCCCGGGGCTATTTTCGTTTCCGATCAACCAGTTAAATTTTAACCCATTCCAACACAGTCGGGAAAAATGACGAATTGCCCCCGACGCGGTTGTTGTTTCCAATCAACCAGTCAAATTTTAGCCCATTCCAACATCGTCGCGAAATATGACAAAATTGCACCCGGCGCGATTTTTGTTTCCGATCAACCTATCAAATTTTAGCCCATTCCGATACAGTCGCGAAAAATGGCGAAATTGCCCTCGGCGCGATTTTTGTTTCCGATCAACCTGTCAAATTTTAGACCATTCCGACACAGTCGCGAAAAATGACGAAATTGCCCCCGCCGCGATCTTTGTTTCCGATCAACCTGTTAAATTTTAGATAATTTTGACACAGTTGCGAAAAATGACAAAATTCACCCGGCACTGTTTTTGTTCCCGATCAACCTGTCAAGTTTGAGCCCATTCCGACACAGTCGCGAAAAATTACGAAATTGACCCCGGGGCGATTTTTGTTTCCGATCAACCAGTTAAATTTTAGCCCATTCCAACACAGTCGCGAAAAATGACGAAATTGCCCCCGACGCGGTTGTTTTTTCCGATCAACCAGTCAAATTTTAGCCCGTTCCAACATCGTCGCGAAAAATGACAAAATTGCCCCTGGCGTAATTTTAGTTTCCGATCAACCAGTCAAATTTAACCCATTTCGACACAGTCCAGAAAAATGACGAAATTGCCTCCGGTGCGATTTTTATTTCCGATCAACTTGCCAAATTTCAACCCATTCCGACACAGTCGCGAAAAATGATGAAATTGCCTTCGGCGCGATTTTTGTTTCCGATCAACCATTCAGATTTTAGCCCATTCCGACACAGTCGCGAAAAATGACGAAATCCACCCGGCACGATTTTTGTTCCCGATCAACCTGTCAAATTTGAGCCCATTCCGACACAGTCGCGAAAAATCAGGAAATTGCCCCCGTCGCGATTTTTGTTTCCGATCAACCCGTCAAATTTTAGCCAATTTCGACACAGTTGCGAAAAACGACGAAAATGACACGGCACGATTTTTGTTCCCGATCAACCTGTCAAATTTGAGCCCATTCCGACACAGTCGCGAAAGATGACGAAATTGGCCCCGTCGCGATTTTTGTTTCCGATCAACCTGTCAAATTTAAGCCCATTCCGACACAGTCGCGAAAGATGACGAAATTGGCCCCGTCGCGATTTTTGTTTCCGATCAACCTGTCAAATTTAAGCCCATTCCGACACAGTCGCGAAAAATCAGGAAATTGCCCCCGGCGCGATTTTTGTTCCCGATCAACCAGTCAAATTTTAGCCCATTCCGACACAGTCGAGAAAAATGACGAAATTACCCCCGGAGCGATTTTTGTTTCCGATCAAATTGTCAAATTTTGAGCCCATTCAGACACAATCGAGAAAAATGATGAAATTGCCCCCGGCGCGATTTTTGTTTCAGATCAAACTGTCAAATTTCAGCCAATTCCGACACGGTCGAGAAAAATGACGAA
>NW_019265023.1:0-11401 GCF_002742605.1 Olea europaea var. sylvestris
TGAAGTTCGGGGTATTACAGTGGGTTCGATCCAAGAGGATTGCTACATTTCCAAAAAGTACTTATGTGCCCAAAACGGACACTACATGTAAAAGTCACACTCAGATCTTCGGTCGTCGAAAATCCAACCGCTCCAAATAAGCAAGTGCTTGTTATTCCAAAAATGGCCAAAATCTGTCATACGTCACGGCGAAGCTGTGAGTTCAATTCAAAAGGGTCACAACATTTTCGAAAAGTACTTATGGGCCCAAAACGGACACCGTATGCAAAAGTCACACTCAGTTCTTCGACCGTCTACAATCCAAGCATTCCAAATAAGCAACTGCGTGTTCTTTGACAAATGGCCGAGATCACTCATACGACATGATGAAAAGCGTGGGTTCGATCCAAGAGGATCGCTACATTTCCAAAAAGTACTTATGGGCCCAAAACGGACACTGCATGCAAAAGTCACACTCAGATCTTCGATCGTCGACAATCCAACCGTTCCAAATAAGCAAGTGCTTGTTATTCCAAAAATGGCCAAAATTCGTCATACGTCACGGTGAAGCAGTGAGCTCAATTCAAAAGGGTCGCTACATTTCCGAAAAGTATTTATGGGCCCCAAAACGGACACCGTATGCAAAAGTTACGCTCAGTTCTTCGGTAGCCAACAATCCAAGCATTCCAAATAAGCAAATGCTTGTTCATCCACAAATGACCGTAATCCCTCATACGATGTGAGCAAAAGGGTAGGTTAAATCCAAAAGAATCGCTACATTTTCGGAAAGTACTTATGGGCCCAAAATGGACACCGTATGCAAAAGTCACACTCAGTTCTTCGATCGCCTACAATCCAAGCATTCCAAATAAGCAAGTGCTTGTTCTTCCACAAAGGACCAAAACCCCTCATACATCACGCGAAAAAGGGTGGGTTCAATCCAAAAGGATCGCTACATTTCTAAAAGTACTTATGGGCCCAAAACGGAAACCGTATGCAAAAGTCACACTCAGTTCTTCGATCGTCGACAGTCCAACCGTTCCAAATAAGCAAGTGCTTGTTTTTCCACAAATGGCCAAAATTCGTCATACATCATGATGAAACAATGAGTTCAATTCAAAAGGGTCGCTACATTTTCGAAAAGTACTTATGGGCCCAAAACGGACACCGTTTGCAAAAGTCACACTCAGTTCTTCGATCGCTGACAATCCAAGCATTCCAAATAAGCAACTGCGTGTTCTTCAACAAATGGCTGAGATCACTCATACGACATGATGAAAAGCGTGGGTTCGATCCAAGAGGATCGCTACATTTCCAAAAAGTACTTATGGGCCCAAAATGGACAACGTATGCAAAAGTCACACTCAGATCTTCGATCGCCGACAATCCAACCGTTCTAAATAAGCAAGTGCTTGTTATTCCAAAAATGGCCAAAATCTGTCATAAAAGGGTCGCTACATTTCCGAAAATTACTTATGGGCCCAAAACGAACACCGTAAGCAAAAGTCACACTCAGTTCTTCGATCGCCTACAATCCAAGCATTCCAAATAAGCAATTGCGTGTTCTTTGACAAATGGCCGAGATCACTCATACGACATGAAGAAAAGCATGGATTCAATCCAAGAGGATCGCTACATTTCCAAAAAGTACTTATGTGCCCAAAACGGACACTGCATGCAAAAGTCACACTCAGATCTTCGATCGCCGACAATCCAAGAGTTCCAAATAAGCAAGTGCTTGTTATTCCAAAAATGGCCAAAATCCGTCTTACGTCACGGCGAAACTGTGAGTTCAATTCAAAAGGGTCGCTACATTTCCGAAAAGTACTTATGGGCCCAAAACGGACACCGTATGCAAAAGTTACGCTCAGTTCTTCGGTAGCCAACAATCCAAGCATTCCAAATAAGGAAGTGCTTGTTCATCCACAAACAACTGAAATCCCTCATACGATGTGAGCAAAAGGGTGGGTTAAATCCAAGAGGATCGCTACATTTCATGAAAGTACTTATGGGCCCAAAACGGACACCTTATGCAAAAGTCACACTCAGTTCTTCGATCGCCATTCCAAATAAGGAAGTGCTTGTTCTTCCACAAAGGATCGAAATCCCTCATACATCACGCGAAAAAGGGTGGGTTCAATCCAAAAGGGTCGCTACATTTCCAAAAAGTACTTATGGGCCCAAAACGGACACCGTATACAAAAGTCACACTCAGTTTTTCGATCTCCTACAATCCAAGCATTCCAAATAAGCAACTGCATGTTCTTTAACAAATGGTCGAGATCACTCATACGACATGATGAAAAGCGTGTGTTTGATCCAAGAGGATCGCTACATTTCCAAAAAGTACTTATGGGCCCAAAACGGACACCATATGCAAAAGTTACGCTCAGTTCTTCGGTAGCCTACAATCCAAGCATTCCAAATAAGCAAGTGCTTGTTATTCCAAAAATGGACAAAATCTGTCATACGTCACGATGAAGCTGTGAGTTCAATTCAAAAGGGTCGCTACATTTCCTAAAAGTACTTATGGGCCCAAAACGGACACCATATGCAAAAGTTACGCTCAGTTCTTCGGTAGCCTACAATCCAAGCATTCCAAATAAGCAAGTGCTTGTTCTTCCACAAATGACCGAAATCCCTCGTACAACGTGAGCAAAAGGGTGGGTTAAATCCAAAAGGATCGCTACATTTCCGGAAAGTACTTATGGGCCCAAAACGGACACCGTATGCAAAAGTCACACTCAGATCTTCGATCGCCGACAATCCAACCGTTCTAAATAAGCAAGTGCTTGTTATTCCAAAAATGGCCAAAATCGGTAATACGTCACGGCAAAGCTATGAGTTCAATTCAAAAGGGTCGCTACATTTCCGAAAAGTACTTATGGGCCCAAAACGGACACCGTATGCAAAAGTTACGCTCAGTTCTTCGGTAGCCAACAATCCAAGCATTCCAAATAAGCAAGTGCTTGTTCATCCTCAAATGACTGAAATCCCTCATACGATGTGAGCGAAAGGGTGGGTTAAATCCAAAAGGATCGCTACATTTCTGGAAAGTACTTATGGGCCCAAAATGGGCACCGTATGCAAAAGTCACACTCAGATCTTTGATCGCCGACAATCCAACCGTTCTAAATAAGCAAGTGCTTGTTATTCCAAAAATGGCCAAAATCTGTCATACGTCACGGCAAAGCTATGAGTTCAATTCAAAAGGGTCGCTACATTTCCGAAAAGTACTTATGGGCCCAAAACGATCACCGTATGCAAAAGTCACACTCAGTTCTTCGATCGCCTACAATCCAAGCATTCCAAATAAGCAACTGAGTGTTCTTTGACGAATGGCCGAGATCACTCATACTACATGATGAAAAGCTTGGGTTCGATCCAAGGGGATCGCTACATTTCCAAAATGTACTTATGGGCCCAAAATGGACACTGTATGCAAAAGTCACACTCAGATCTTCGATCGCCGACAATCCAACCGTTCCAAATAAGCAAGTTCTTGTTATTCCAAAAATGGCCAAAATCCGTCATACGTCACGGCGAAGCTGAGAGTTCAATTCAAAAGGGTCGCTACATTTCCGAAAAGTACTTATGGGCCCGAAACGGACACCGTATGCAAAAGTTACGCTCAGTTCTTCGGTAGCCAACAATCCAAGCATTCCAAATAAGGAAGTGCTTGTTCATCCACAAACGACTGAAATCCCTCATACGATGTGAGCAAAAGGGTGGGTTGAATCCAAAAGGATCGCTACATTTCCGAAAAGTATTTATGGGCCCAAAACGGATACCGTATGCAAAAGTCACACTCAGTTCTTCGATCGCCTACAATCCAAGCATTCCAAATAAGCAAGTGCTTGTTCTTCCACAAAGGATCGAAATCCCTCATACGTCATGCGAAAACGGGTGGGTTCAATCCAAAAGGGTCGCTACATTTCCAAAAAGTACATATGGGCCCAAAACGGACACCGTATGCAAAAGTCACACTCAGTTCTTCGATCGCCTACAATCCAAGCATTCCAAATAAGCAACTGCGTGTTCTTTGACAAATGGCTGAGATCACTCAAACGACATGATGAAAAGTGTGGGTTCGATCCAAGAGGATCGCTACATTTCCAAAAAGTACTTATGGGCCCAAAACGGACACTGCATGTAAAAGTCACACTCAGATCTTCGATCGTCGACAATCCAACCGTTCCAAATAAGCAAGTGCTTGTTATTCCAAAAATGGCCAAAATTTGTCATACGTCACGGCGAAGCTATGAGTTCAATTCAAAAGGGTCACAACATTTCCGAAAAGTACTTATGGGCCCAAAACGGACACCGTATGCAAAAGTCACACTCGTTCTTCGACCGCCTACTATCCAAGCATTCCAAATAAGCAACTGCGTGTTCTTTGACAAATGGCTTCAATTCAAAAGGGTCGCTACATTTTTGAAAAGTACTTATGGGCCCAAAACGGACACCGTATGCAAAAGTTACACTCAGTTCTTCGATAGCCGACAATCCAAGCATTCCAAATAAGCAAGTGCTTGTTCATCCATAAACGACCGAAATCCCTCATACGATGTGACCAAAAGGGTGGGTTAAATCCAAATGGATGCAACATTTCCAAAAAGTACTTATGGCCCAAAACGGACACCGTAAGGAAAAGTCACACTCAGATCTTCGATCGTCGACAATCCAACCGTTCCAAATAAGCAAGTTCTTGTTATTCCAAAAATGGCCAAAATCCGTCATACGTCACGGCGAAGCTGAGAGTTCAATTCAAAAGGGTCGCTACATTTCCGAAAAGTACTTATGGGCCCGAAACGGACACCGTATGCAAAAGTTACGCTCAGTTCTTCGGTAGCCAACAATCCAAGC
Source organism: Olea europaea var. sylvestris (assembly GCF_002742605.1). Lineage (NCBI taxonomy): Eukaryota > Viridiplantae > Streptophyta > Magnoliopsida > Lamiales > Oleaceae > Olea > Olea europaea. The sequence goes on from NW_019265023.1 coordinate 4,846, forward strand.
ATTCCAAATAAGCAAGTGCTTGTTATTCCAAAAATGGCCAAAATCCGTCATACGTCACGGCGAAGCTATGAGTTCAATTCAAAAGGGTCGCTACATTTCCGAAAAGAACTTATGGGCCCGAAACGGACACCGTATGCAAAAGTCACACTCCGTTCTTCGATCGCCGACAATCCAACCGTTCCAAATAAGCAAGTGCTTGTTATTCCAAAAATGGCCAAAATCCGTCATACGTCACGGCGAAGCTATGAGTTCAATTCAAAAGGGTCGCTACATTTCCGAAAAGAACTTATGGGCCCGAAACGGACACCGTATGCAAAAGTCACACTCCGTTCTTCGATCGCCGACAATCCAACCGTTCCAAATAAGCAAGTGCTTGTTATTCCAAAAATGGCCAAAATCCGTCATACGTCACGGCGAAGCTATGAGTTCAATTCAAAAGGGTCGCTACATTTCCGAAAAGAACTTATGGGCCCGAAACGGACACCGTATGCAAAAGTCACACTCAGATCTTCGATCGTCGACAATCCAACCGTTCCAAATAAGCAAGTGCTTGTTATTCCAAAAATGGCCAAAATTTGTCATACGTCACGGCGAAGCTATGAGTTCAATTCAAAAGGGTCACAACATTTCCGAAAAGTACTTATGGGCCCAAAACGGACACCGTATGCAAAAGTCACACTCGTTCTTCGACCGCCTACTATCCAAGCATTCCAAATAAGCAAGTGCTTGTTATTCCAAAAATGGCCAAAATCCATCATACGTCACGGCGAAGCAGTGAGCTCAATTCAAAAGGGTCGCTACATTTCCGAAAAGTACTTATGGGCCCGAAACGGACACCGTATGCAAAAGTCACACTCGTTCTTCGACCGCCTACTATCCAAGCATTCCAAATAAGCAAGTGCTTGTTATTCCAAAAATGGCCAAAATCCATCATACGTCACGGCGAAGCAGTGAGCTCAATTCAAAAGGGTCGCTACATTTCCGAAAAGTACTTATGGGCCCGAAACGGACACCGTATGCAAAAGTCACACTCGTTCTTCGACCGCCTACTATCCAAGCATTCCAAATAAGCAAGTGCTTGTTATTCCAAAAATGGCCAAAATCCATCATACGTCACGGCGAAGCAGTGAGCTCAATTCAAAAGGGTCGCTACATTTCCGAAAAGTACTTATGGGCCCGAAACGGACACCGTATGCAAAAGTCACACTCGTTCTTCGACCGCCTACTATCCAAGCATTCCAAATAAGCAAGTGCTTGTTATTCCAAAAATGGCCAAAATCCATCATACGTCACGGCGAAGCAGTGAGCTCAATTCAAAAGGGTCGCTACATTTCCGAAAAGTACTTATGGGCCCGAAACGGACACCGTATGCAAAAGTCACACTCGTTCTTCGACCGCCTACTATCCAAGCATTCCAAATAAGCAAGTGCTTGTTATTCCAAAAATGGCCAAAATCCATCATACGTCACGGCGAAGCAGTGAGCTCAATTCAAAAGGGTCGCTACATTTCCGAAAAGTACTTATGGGCCCAAAACGGACACTGCATGCAAAAGTCACACTCAGATCTTCGATCGCCGACAATCCAACCGTTCCAAAGAAGCAAGTGCTTGTTATTCCAAAAATGGCCAAAATCCATCATACGTCACGGCGAAGCAGTGAGCTCAATTCAAAAGGGTCGCTACATTTCCGAAAAGTATTTATGGGCCCAAAACGGACACCGTATGCACAAGTTACGCTCAGTTCTTCGGTAGCCAACAATCTAAGCATTCCAAATAAGCAAGTGCCTGTTCATCCACAAATGACGGAAATCCCTCATACGATGTGAGCAAAAGGGTAGGTTAAATCCAAAAGGATCGCTACATTTCCGGAAAGTACTTATGGGCCCAAAACGGACACCGTATGCAAAAGTCACACTCAGTTCTTCGATCGCCTACAATCCAAGCATTCCAAATAAGCAAGTGCTTGTTCTTCCACAAAGAACAAAATCCCTCATACATCACGCGAAAAAGGGTGGGTTCAATCCAAAAGGATCGCTACGTTTCAAAAAGTACTTATGGGCCCAAAACGGAAACGGTATGCAAAAGTCACACTCAGTTCTTCGATCGCCAACAGTCCAACCGTTCCAAATAAGCAAGTGCTTATTTTTCCACAAATGGCCAAAATCCGTCATATATCATGATGAAACTATGAGTTCAATTCAAAAGGGTCGCTACATTTTGGAAAAGTACTTATGGGCCCAAAACGGACACCGTTTGCAAAAGTCACACTCAGTTCTTCGATCGCTGACAATCCAAGCAATCCAAATAAGCAACTGCGTGTTCTACGACAAATGGCTGAGATCACTCATACGACATGATGAAAAGCGTGGGTTCGATCCAAGAGGATCGCTACATTTCCAAAAAGTACTTATGGGCCCAAAACGGACACCGTATGCAAAAGTCACACTCAGATCTTCGATCGCCGATAATCCAAGAGTTCCAAATAAGCAAGTGCTTGTTATTCCAAAAATGGCCAAAAATCCGTCATACGTCACGGCGAAACTGTGAGTCCAATTCAAAAGGGTCGCTACATTTCCGAAAAGTACTTATGGGCCCAAAACGGACACCGTATGTAAAAGTTACGCTCAGTTCTTCGGTAGCCAACAATCCAAGCATTCCAAATAAGCAAGTGCTTGTTCATCCACAAACGACTGAAATCCCTCATACGATGTAAGAAAAAGGGTGGGTTAAATCCAAAAGGATCGCTACATTTCCGGAAAGTACTTATGGGCCCAAAACGGACACCTTATGCAAAAGTCACACTCAGTTCTTCGATCGCCATTCCAAATAAGGAAGTGCTTGTTCTTCCACAAAGGATCGAAATCCCTCATACATCACGCGAAAAAGGGTGGGTTCAATCCAAAAGGGTCGCTACATTTCCAAAAAGTACTTATGGGCCCAAAACGGACACCGTATGCAAAAGTCACACTCAGTTTTTTGATCGCCTACAATCCAAGCATTCCAAATAAGCAACTGCATGTTCTTTAACAAATGGTCGAGATCACTCATACAACATGATGAAAAGCGTGGGTTTGATCCAAGAGGATCGCTACATTTCCAAAAAGTACTTATGGGCCCAAAACGGACACTGCATGTAAAAGTCACACTCAGATCTTCGATCGCCGACAATCCAACCGTTCCAAATAAGCAAGTGCTTGTTCTTCCACAAAGGACCGAAATCCCTCATACATCATGTGAAAAAGGGTGGGTTCACTCCAAAAGGATCGCTACATTTCCAAAAAGTACTTATGGGCCCAAAACGGACACTGCATGTAAAAGTCACACTCAGATCTTCGATCGCCGACAATCCAACCGTTCCAAATAAGCAAGTGCTTGTTCTTCCACAAAGGACCGAAATCCCTCATACATCATGTGAAAAAGGGTGGGTTCACTCCAAAAGGATCGCTACATTTCCAAAAAGTACTTATGGGCCCAAAACGGACACTGCATGTAAAAGTCACACTCAGATCTTCGATCGCCGACAATCCAACCGTTCCAAATAAGCAAGTGCTTGTTCTTCCACAAAGGACCGAAATCCCTCATACATCATGTGAAAAAGGGTGGGTTCACTCCAAAAGGATCGCTACATTTCCAAAAAGTACTTATGGGCCCAAAACGGACACCGTATGCAAAAGTCACACTCAGTTCTTCGATTGCCTACAATCCAAGCATTCCAAATAGCAAGTGCTTGTTCTTCCACAAAGGAACGAAATCCCTCATACATCACGTGAAAAATTGTGGGTTCACTCCAAAAGGATCGCTACATTTCCAAAAAGTACTTATGGGCCTAAAACGGAAACCGTAAGCAAAAGTCACACTCAGTTCTTCGATCGCCGACAGTCCAACCGTTCCAAATAAGCAAGTGCTTGTTCTTCCACAAATGGCCAAAATCCATCATACATCATGATGAAACTATGAGTTCAATTCAAAAGGGTCGCTACATTTTCGAAAAGTACTTATGGGCCCAAAACGGACACCGTATGCAAAAGTCACACTCAGTTCTTTGATCGCCGACAATTTAAGTATTCCAAATCAGCAACTGCGTGTTCTCTGACAAAAGGCCGAGATCACTCATACGACATGATGAAAATCGTGGTTTCGATCCAAGAGGATCGTAACTTTTTACAAATGTACTTATTGGCCCAAAACGGACAACGAATGCAAAAGTCACACTCAGATCTTCGAACGCCGACAATCCAACCGTTCCAAATAAGCAAGTGCTTGTTATTCCAAAAATGGCAAAAATCTATCATACGTCACGGCGAAGCTGTGAGTTCAATTCAAAAGGGTCGCTACATTTCCGAAAAGTACTTATGGGCCCAAAACGAACACCGTATGCAAAAGTCACACTCAGTTCTTCGATCGCGTACAATCCAAGCATTCCAAATAAGCAACTGCGTGTTCTTTGACAAATGGCCGAGATCACTCATACGACATGATGAAAAGCATGGGTTCGATCCAAGAGGATCGCTACATTTCCAAAAGGTACTTATGGGCCCAAAACGGACACTGCATGCAAAAGTCACCCTCAGATCTTTGATCGTCGACAATCCAACCGTTCCAAATAAGCAAGTGCTTGTTATTCAAAAAATGGCCAAAATCCATCATACGTCACGGCGAAGCTGAGAGTTCAATTCAAAAGGGTCGCTACATTTTCGAAAAGTACTTTTGGGCCCAAAACGGACACCGTATGCAAAAGTTACGCTCAGTTCTTCGGTAGCCAACAATTCAAGCATTCCGAATAAGCAAGTGCTTGTTTATCCACAAACGATCGAAATCCCTCATACGATGTGAGCAAAAGGGTGGGTTAAATCTCGAAGGATCGCTACATTTTCGAAAAGTACTTATGGGCCCAAAACGGACACCGTATGCAAAAGTCACACTCAGTTCTTCGATCGCCTACAATCCAAGCATTCCAAATAATCAAGTGCTTGTTCTTCCACAAAGGATCAAAATCCCTTATACAACACGTGAAAAAGGGTGGGTTCAATCCAAAAGGATCGCTACATTTCCAAAAAGTACTTATGGGCCCAAAACGGACTTCGTATGCAAAAGTCACACTCAGTTCTTCGATCGCCTACAATCCAAGCATTCCAAATAAGCAACTGTGTGTTCTTTGACAAATGGCCAAGATCACACATACGACATGATGAAAAGCGTGGGTTCGATCAAAGAGGATCGCTACATTTCCAAAAAGTACTTATGGGCCCAAAACGGACACTGCATGCAAAAGTCACACTCAGATCTTCGATCGTCGACAATCCAACCGTTCCAAATAAGCAAGTGTTTGTTATTCCAAAAATGGCCAAAATCCATCATACGTCACGGTGAAGCTGTGAGTTCAATTCGAAAGGGTCGTTACATTTTCGAAAAGTACTTATGGGCCCAAAAACGGACACCGTATGCAAAAGTTACACTCAGTTCTTCGGTAGCCAACAATCCAAGCATTCCAGATAAGCAAGTGCTTTTTCATCCACAAACGACTGAAATCCCTCATACGATGTGAGCAAAAGGGTGGGTTAAATCCAAAAGGATCGCTACATTTTCGAAAAGTACTTATGGGCCCAAAACGGACACCGTATGCAAAAGTCACACTCAGTTCTTCGATCAGCTACAATCCAAGCATTCCAAATAAGCAAGTGCTTGTTCTTCCACAAAGGACCGAAATCCCTTATACATCACGCGAACAAGGGTGGGTTCAATCCAAAAGGATCGCTACATTTCCAAAAAGTACTTATGGTTCCAAAACGGAAACCGTATGCAAAAGTCACACTCAGTTCTTCGATCGTCGACAATCGAACCGTTCCAAATAAGCAAGTGCTTGTTCTTCCACAAATGGCCAAAATCCATCATATATCAATATGAAACTATGAGTTCAATTCAAAAGGGTCGCTACATTTTCGAAAAGTACTTATGGGCCCAAAACGGACACTGTATGCAAAAGTAACACTCAGTTATTCGATCGCCGACAATCCAAGCATTCCATATAAGCAACTGCGTGTTCTTCGACAAATGGCCGAGATCACTCAAACGACATGAAAAAAAGTGTGGGTTCAATCCAAGAGGATCGCTACATTTCCAAAAAGTACTAATGGGCCCAAAACGGACTTCGTATGCAAAAGTCACACTCAGTTCTTCGATCGCCTACAATCCAAGCATTCCAAATAAGCAACTGTGTGTTCTTTGACAAATGGCCAAGATTACACATACGACATGATGAAAAGCATGGGTTCGATCCAAGAGGATCGCTACATTTCCAAAAAGTACTTATGGGCCCAAAACGGACACTGCATGCAAAAGTCACACTCAGATCTTCGATCGCCGACAATCCAACCGTTCCAAATAAGCAAGTGTTTGTTATTCAAAAAATGGCCAAAATCCATCATACGTCACGGTGAAGCTGTGAGTTCAATTCGAAAGGGTCGTTACATTTTTGAAAAGTACTTATGGGCCCAAAAACGGACACCGTATGCAAAAGTTACGCTCAGTTCTTCGGTAGCCAACAATCCAAGCATTCC
>NW_019265024.1:0-11398 GCF_002742605.1 Olea europaea var. sylvestris
AAAAGTCACGCTCAATCTTCGTACGCTGACTATCCAAGCGTTCCAAGTATGCAAGTGCTCATTCTTTCAAAAAATGGATAAAATACCTCGTACGTCACGACGAAGTTGTGAGTTCAATCCAAAACGGTCGTTACATTTCCAAAAAGAACTTATGGGCCCGAAACGGACACCGTGTGCAAAAGTCACGCTCAATTCTTCGTACGCCGACTATCCAAGCGTTCCAAATATGCAAGTGCTCATTCTTTCAAAAAATGGCTAAAATCCCTCATACGTCACGACGAAGTTGTGACTTCAATCCAAAACGGTCGCTACATTTCCAAAAAGTACTTATGGGCCCTAAACGGACACCGTCTGCAAAAGTTACGCTCAATTCCTCGTACACCACTCCAAGCTTTACAAATATGGAAGCGCTCATTCTTTAGAAAAAAGGCCGAAATCCCTCATACGTCACGACGAAGTCTCGAGTTCAATCCAAAACGGTCGCTACATTTCCAAAAACTTATATGGGCCCGAAACGGACACCATGTGAAATAGTTACGCTCAATTCCTCGAACGCCGACTCTCCAAGCGTTACGAATATGCAGGCGCTCATCCTTTAGAAAAAAGGATGAAATCCCTCATACGTCACGATGAAGTCTTGAGTTCAATCCACAACGGTCGCTACATTTCCAAAAAGTACTTATGGGCCCATAACGGACACCGTGTCCAAAAGTCACGCTCAATTCCTCGTACGCTGACTCTCCAACCGTTACAAATATGCAAGCGCTCATTCTTTAGAAAAAGGCCGAAATCCCTCATACATTACGACGAAGTCTTGAGTTCAATCCAAAACGGTCGCTACATTTCGAAAAAGTACTTATGGGCCCGAAACGGACACCGCGTGCAAAAGTTACGCTCGCTTCCTCGTACGCCAACTATCCAAGCGTTCCAAATATGCAAGTGCTCATTCTTTCAAAAAATGGCCAAAATCCCTCGTACGTCACGACGAAGTGGTGGGTTAATTCCAAAACGGTCGCTACATTTCCGAAAAGTACTTATGGTCCAAAAACGGACACCGTGCGCAAAAGTTACGCTTAATTCCTCGTACGCCGACTCTCCAAGCGTTACAAATATGGAAGCGCTCATTCTTTAGAAAAAAAGGCCGAAATCCCTCATACGTCACGACGAAGTCTCGAGTTCAATCCAAAACGGTCGCTACATTTCCAAAAACTTATATGGGCCCGAAACGGACACCGTGTGCAATAGTTACGCTCAATTCCTCGTACGCCGACTCTCCAAGCGTTACGAATATGCAAGCGCTCATTCTTTAGAAAAAAGGCCGAAATCCCTCATACGTCACGATGAAGTCCTGAGTTCAATCCAAAACGGTCGCTACATTTCCAAAAAGTACTTATGGGCCCGTAACGGACACCGTGTCCAAAAGTCACGCTCAATTCCTCGTACGCCGACTCTCCAAGAGTTACAAATATGCCAGCGCTCATTCTTTAGAAAAAGGCCGAAATCCCTCATACGTCACGACGAAGTCTTGAGTTCAATCCAAAATGGTCGCTACATTTCGAAAAAGTGCTTATGGGCCCGAAACGGACACCGTGTGCAAAAGTCACGCTCAATTCTTCGTACGCCGACTACCAAGCGTTCCAAATATGCAAGTGCTCATTCTTTCAAAAAATGGGTAAAATCCCTCTTACGTCACGACGAAGTTGTGAGTTCAACCCAAAACGGTCGCTACATTTTCAAAAATTACTTATGGGCCCGAAACGAACACCGTGTGCAAAAGTCACGCTCAATTCTTCTTACGCCGACTATCCAAGCGTTCCAAATATGCAAGTGCTCATTCTTTCAAAAAATGGATAAAATCCCTCGTACGTCATGACGAAGTTGTGAGTTCAATCCAAAACGGTCGTTACATTTTCAAAAAGTACTTATGGGCCCGAAACGGACACCGTACGCAAAAGTGACGCTCAATTCTTCGTACGCCGACTATCCAAGCGTTCCAAATATGCAAGTGCTCATTCTTTCAAAAAATGGCTAAAATCCCTCGTACGTCACGACGAAGTTGTGAGTTCAATCAAAAACGGTTGTTACATTTTCAAAAAGTACTTATGGGCCCAAAACGGACACCGTACGCAAAAGTGACGCTCAATTTTTCGTACGTCGACTATCCAAGCGTTCCAAATATGCAAGTGGTCATTCTTTCAAAAAATGGCCAAAATCTCTCGTACGTCACGACGAAGTTGTCAGTTCAATCCAAAACGGTAGCTACATTTCCAAAAAGTACTTATGGTCCCAAAACGGACACCGTGAGCAAAAGTTACGCTCAATTCCTCGTACGCTGACTCCCCATGCGTTACAAATATGCCAGAGCTCATTCTTTCAAAAAATGGGTAAAATCCCTCATACGTCACGACGAAGTTGTGAGTTCAATCCAAAACGGTCGCTACATTTCCAAAAAGTACTTATGGGCACGAAACGGACACCGTGTCCAAAAGTCACGCTCAATTCCTCGTACGCCGACTCTCCAAGCGTTACAAATATGCCAGCGCTCATTCTTTAGAAAAAGGCCGAAATCCCTCATACGTTACGACGAAGTCTTGAGTTCAATCCAAAACGGTCGCTACATTTCGAAAAAGTACTTATGGGCCCCGAAACGGACACCGCGTGCAAAAGTTACGCTCAATTCCTCGTACGCCGACTATCCAAGCGTTCCAAATATGCAAGTGCTCATTCTTTCAAAATATGGCCAAAATCCCTCGTACGTCACGACGAAGTGGTGGGTTAAATCCAAAACGGTCGCTACATTTCCGAAAAGTACTTATGGTCCAAAAACGGACACCGTGCGCAAAAGTTACGCTTAATTCCTCGTACGCCGACTCTCCAAGCGTTACAAATATGCAAGGGCTCATTCTTTAGAAAAAAAGGCCGAAATCCCTCATACGTCACGACGAAGTCTCGAGTTCAATCCAAAACGGTCGCTACATTTCCAAAAACTTATATGGGCCCGAAACGGACACCGTGTGCAATAGTTACGCTCAATTCCTCGTATGCCGACTCTCCAAGCGTTACGAATATGGAAGCGCTCATTCTTTAGAAAAAAGGCCGAAATCCCTCATACGTCACGATGAAGTCCTGAGTTCAATCCAAAATGGTCGCTACATTTCCAAAAAGTACTTATGGGCCCGTAACGGACACCGTGTCCAAAAGTCACGCTCAATTCCTCGTACGCCGACTCTCCAAGCGTTACAAATATGCAAGCGCTCATTCTTTAGAAAAAGGCCGAAATCCCTCATACGTCACGACGAAGTCTTGAGTTCAATCCAAAACGGTTGCTACATTTCGAAAAAGTACTTATGGGCCCGAAACGGACACCGCGTGCAAAAGTTACGCTCAATTCCTCGTACGCCGACTTTCCAAGAGTTACAAATATACAGGCACTCATTCTTTAGAAAAAAGGCCAAAATCCCTCATACGTCACGACGAAGTCTTGAGTTCAATCCAAAACGGTTGCTACATTTCGAAAAAGTACTTATGGGCCCGAAACGGACACCGCGTGCAAAAGTTACGCTCAATTCCTCGTACGCCGACTCTCCAAGCGTTACAAATATGGAAGCGCTCATTCTTTAGAAAAAAGGCCGAAATCCCTCATACGTCACGACGAAGTCTTGAGTTCAATCCAAACGATCGCTACATTTCCAAAAAGTACTTATGGGCCCGAAACGGACATCGTGTGCAAAAGTTATGCTAAATTCTTCGTACGCCGACTATCCAAGCGTCCCAAATATGAAAGTGCTCATTCTTTCAAAAAATGGCTAAAATCCATCATACGTCACGATGAAATTGTGAGTTCAATCCAAAACGGTCGCTACATTTCCAAAATGTACTTATGGACCCAAAACGGACACCGTGCGCAAAAGTTACGCTCAATTCCTCGTATGCTGACTCTCCAAGAGTTACAAATATGCAGGCGCTCATTCTTTCAAAAAATGGATAAAATCCCTCGTACGTCACGACGAAGTCTTGAGTTCAATCCAAAACAGTCGCTACATTTCGAAAATGTACTTATGGGCCCAAAACGTACACCGTACGCAAAAGTGGCGCTCAATTCTTCGTACGCCGACTATCCAAGCGTTCCAAATATGTAAGTGCTCATTCTTTACATAAAAAGGCCAAAATCCCTCATACGTCACGACGAAGTCTTATGGGCCCGAAAAAGTGCTCATTCTTTCAAAAAATGGCCGAAATCCCTCATACGTCACGACGAAGTAGTGAGTTCAATCCAAAACGGTCGCTACATTTCCAAAAAGTACTTATGGTCCCAAAACGGACACCGTGCGCAATAGTTACGCTCAATTCCTCGTACGCCGACTCCCCAAGCGTTACAAATATGCAAGCGCTCATTCTTTCAAAGAATGGCTAAAATCCCTCATACGTCACGAGGAAGTGGTGAGTTCATTCCAAAACGGTCGCTACGTTTCCAAAAAGTACTTATGGGCCGGAACCGGACACCGTGTGCAAAAGTCACGCTCAATTCTTCGTACGCAGACTGTCCAAGCATTCCAAATATGCAAGTGCTCATTCTTTCAAAAAATGGATAAAATCCCTCGTACGTCACGACGAAGTTGTGAGTTCAATCCAAAACGGTCGTTACATTTCCAAAAACTACTTATGGGCCCGAAACGGACACCGTGCGCAAAAGTGACGCTCAATTCTTCGTACACCGACTATCCAAGCGTTCCAAATATGCAAGTGCTCAATCTTTCAAAAAATGGCTAAAATCCCTCGTATGTCACGACGAAGTTGTGAGTTCAATCCAAAACGGTCGTTACAATTCCAAAAAGTACTTATGGGCCCAAAACGGACACCGTACGCAAAAGTGACGCTCAATTCTTCGTATGCCGACTATCCAAGCGTTCCAAATATGCAAGTGCTCATTCTTTCAAAAAATGGCTAAAATCCCTCATACGTCACGACGAAGTTGTGAGTTCATTCCAAAACGGTCGCTACATTTCCAAAAAGTACTTATGGGTCCTAAACGGACATCGTCTGCAAAAGTTACGCTCAATTCCTCGTACGCCGACTATCCAAGCGTTACAAATATGCAGGTGCTCATTCTTTAGAAAAAAGGCCGAAATCCCTCATACGTCACGAGGAAGTCTTGAGTTCAATCCAAAACGGTCGCTACATTTCCAAAAAGTACTTATGGGCCCGTAACGGACACCGTGTCCAAAAGTCACGCTCAATTCCTCGTACGCTGACTCTCCAAGCGTTACAAATATGCAAGCGCTCATTCTTTAGAAAAAGGTCGAAATCCCTCATACGTTACGACGAAGTCTTGAGTTCAATCCAAAACGGTCGCTACATTTCGAAAAAGTACTTATGGGCCCGAAACGGACATCGCGTGCAAAAGTCACGCTCAATTCTTCGTACGCCGACTATCCAAGCGTTCCAAATATGCAAGTGCTCATTCTTTCAAAAAATGGCCAAAATCCCTCGTACGTCACGATGAAGTGGTGGGTTAAATCCAAAACGGTCGCTACATTTCTGAAAAGTAATAATGGTCCAAAAACGGACACCGTGCGCAAAAGTTACGCTCAATTCCTCGTACGCCGACTCTCCAAGCGTTACAAATATGGAAGCGCTCATTCTTTAGAAAAAAAGGCCGAAATCCCTCATACGTCACGACGAAGTCTTGAGTTCAATCCAAAACGTTCGCTACATTTCCAAAAACTTATATGGGCCCGAAATGGACACCGTGTGCAATAGTTACGCTCAATTCCTCGTACGCCGACTCTCCAAGCGTTACGAATATGCAAGCGCTCATTCTTTAGAAAAAGGCCGAAATCCCTCATACGTCCCGACGAAGTCTTGAGTTCAATCCAAAACGATCGCTACATTTCCAAAAGGTACTTATGGGCCCTAAACGGACACCGTCTGCAAAAGTTACGCTCAATTTTTCGTACGCCGACTATCCAAGCGTTCTAAATATACAAGTGCTCATTCTTTTGAAAAATCGCTAAAATCCCTCATACGTCACGACGAAGTCTTGAGTTCAATCCAAAACGGTCGCTACATTTCGAAAAAGTACTTATGGGCCCGAAACGGACACCACATGCAAAAGTCACGCTCAATTCCTCGTACGCCGACTTTCCAAGAGTTACAAATATACAGGCACTCATTCTTTAGAAAAAAGGCCGAAATCCCTCATACGTTACGACGAAGTCTTGAGTTCAATCCAAAACGATCGCTACATTTCCAAAAAGTACTTATGGGCCCGAAACGGACACCGTGTGCAAAAGTTACGCTCAATTCTTCGTCCGCCGACTCTCTAAGCGTTCTAAATATGCAAGTGCTCATTCTTTAGAAAAAGGCCGAAATCCCTCATACGTCACGACGAAGTCTTGAGTTCAATCCAAAATGATCGCTACATTTCCAAAAAGTACTTATGGGCCCGAAACGGATACCGTGTCCAAAAGTCACGCTCAATTCCTCGTACGCGACTCTCCAAGCGTTACAAATATGCAAGCGCTCATTCTTTAGAAAAAGGCCGAAATCCCTCATACGTTACGACGAAGTCTTGAGTTCAATCCAAAACGGTCGCTACATTTCGAAAAAGTACTTATGGGCCCGAAACGGACACCGCGTGCAAAAGTTACGCTCAATTCCTCGTACGCCGACTTTCCAAGTGTTACAAATATACAGGCACTCATTCTTTAGAAAAAAGGCCAAAATCCCTCATACGTCACGACGAAGTCTTGAGCTCAATCCAAAACGATCACTACATTTCCAAAAGGTACTTATGGGCCCTAAACGGACACCGTCTGCAAAAGTTACGCTCAATTCCTCGTACGCCGACTCTCCAAGCGTTACAAATATGGAAGCGCTCATTCTTTAGAAAAAAGGCCGAAATCCCTCATACGTCACGATGAAGTCTTGAGTTCAATCCAAAACGATCGCTACATTTCCAAAAAGTACTTATGGGCCCGAAACGGACATCATGTGCAAAAGTTACGCTAAATTCTTCATACACCGACTATCCAAGCGTTCCAAATATGTAAGTGCTCATTCTTTCAAAAAATGGCTAAAATCCATCATACGTCACGATGAAATTGTGAGTTCAAACCAAAACGGAAGCTACATTTCCAAAAAGTACTTATGGACCCAAAACGGACACCGTGGGCAAAATTTACGCTCAATTCCTCGTATGCCGACTCTCCAAGAGTTACAAATATGCAGGCGCTCATTCTTTCAAAAAATGGATAAAATCCCTCGTACGTCACGACGAAGTCTTGAGTTCAATCCAAAACAGTCGCTACATTTCGAAAAAGTACTTATGGGCCCAAAACGTACACCGTACGCAAAAGTGGCGCTCAATTCTTCGTACGCCGACTATCCAAGCGTTCCAAATATGCAAGTGCTCATTCTTTACAAAAAAAGGCCAAAATCCCTCATACGTCACGACGAAGTCTTATGGGCCCGAAAAAGTGCTCATTCTTTCAAACAATGGCCGAAATCCCTCATACGTCACGACGAAGTAGTAAGTTCAATCCAAAACGGTCGCTACATTTCCAAAAAGTACTTATGGTCCCAAAACGGACACCGTGCGCAATAGTTACGCTCAATTCCTCGTACGCCGACTCCCCAAGCGTTACAAATATGCAAGCGCTCATTCTTTCAAAGAATGGCTAAAATCCCTCATACGTCACGACGAAGTTGTGAGTTCAATCCAAAACGGTCGCTACATTTCCAAAAAGTACTTATGGGCCGGAAACGGACACCGTGTGCAAAAGTCACGCCCAATTCTTCGTACGCAGACTGTCCAATTGTTCCAAATATGCAAGTGCTCATTCTTTCAAAAAATGGATAAAATCCCTCGTACGTCACGACGAAGTTGTGAGTTCAATCCAAAACGGTCGTTACATTTCCAAAAACTACTTATGGGCCCGAAACGGACACCGTGCGCAAAAGTGACGCTCAATTCTTCGTACACCGACTATCCAAGCGTTCCAAATATGCAAGTGCTCAATCTTTCAAAAAATGGCTAAAATCCCTCGTATGTCACGACGAAGTTGTGAGTTCAATCCAAAACGGTCGTTACAATTCCAAAAAGTACTTATGGGCCCAAAACGGACACCGTACGCAAAAGTGACGCTCAATTCTTCGTATGCCAACTATCCAAGCGTTCCAAATATGCAAGTGCTCATTCTATCAAAAAATGGATAAAATCCCTCGTACGTCACGACGAAGTTGTGAGTTCAATAAAAAATGGTCGTTACATTTCGAAAAAGTACTTATGGGCCCGAAACGAACACCGTGCGCAAAAGTGACGCTCAATTCTTCGTACGCCGACTATCCAAGCGTTCAAAATATGCAAGTGCTCATTCTTTCAAAAAATGGCTAAAACCCCTCGTATGTCACGATGAAGTTGTGAGTTCAATCCAAAATGGTCGTTACATTTCCAAAAAGTACTTATAGGCCCAAAACGGACACCGTACGCAAAAGTGACGCTCAATTCTTCGTATGCCGACTATCCAAGCGTTCCAAATATGCAAGTGCTCATTCTTTCAAAAAATGGCTAAAATCCCTCATACGTCACGACGAAGTTGTGAGTTCAATCCAAAACCGTCGCTACATTTCCAAAAAGTACTTATGGGCCCTAAACGGACACCGTCTGCAAAAGTTACGCTCAATTCCTCGTACGCCGACTCTCCAAGCGTTACAAATATACAGGTGCTCATTCTTTAGAAAAAAGGCCGAAATCCCTCATACGTCACGAGGAAGTCTTGAGTTCAATCCAAAACGGTCGCTACATTTTCAAAAAGTACTTATGGGCCCGTAACGGACACCGTGTCCAAAAGTCACGCTCAATTCCTCGTACGCCGACTCTCCATGCGTTACAAATATGCAAGCGCTCATTCTTTAGAAAAAGGCCAAAATCCCTCATACGTTACGACGAAGTCTTGAGTTCAATCCAAAACGGTCGCTACATTTCGAAAAAGTACTTATGGGCCCGAAACGGACACCGCGTGCAAAAGTCACGCTCAATTCTTCGTACGCCGACTATCGAAGCGTTCCAAATATGCAAGTGCTCATTCTTTCGAAAAATTGCTGAAATCCAGCATACGTCACGACGAAGTCTCGAGTTCAATCTAAAACAGTCGCTACATTTCCAAAAACTTATATGGGCCCGAAACGGACACCGTGTGCAATAGTTACGCTCAATTCCTCGTACGCCGACTCTCCAAGCGTTACAAATATGGAAGCGCTCATTCTTTAGAAAAAAAGGCCGAAATCCCTCATACGTCACGACGAAGTCTCGAGTTCAATCTAAAACAGTCGCTACATTTCCAAAAACTTATATGGGCCCGAAACGGACACCGTGTGCAATAGTTACGCTCAATTCCTCGTACGCCGACTCTCCAAGCGTTACGAATATGCAAGCGCTCATTCTTTAGAAAAAAGGCCGAAATCCCTCATACGTCACGATGAACTCCTGAGTTCAATCCAAAACGGTCGCTACATTTCCAAAAAGTACTTATGGGCCCGTAACGGACACCGTGTCCAAAAGTCACGCTCAATTCCTCGTACGCCGACTCTCCAAGCGTTACAAATATGCAAGCGCTCATTCCTTAGAAAAAGGCTGAAATCCCTCATACGTCACGACGAAGTCTTGAGTTCAATCCAAAACGGTCGCTACATTTCGAAAAAGTACTTATGGGCCCGAAACGGACACCGCGTGCAAAAGTCACGCTCAATTCCTCGTACGCCGACTTTCCAAGAGTTACAAATATACAGGCACTCATTCTTTAGAAAAAAGGCCAAAATCCCTCATACGTCACGACGAAGTCTTGAGTTCAATCCAAAACGATCGCTACATTTCCAAAAGGTACTTATGTGCCCTAAACGGACACCGTCTGCAAAAGTTACGCTCAATTCCTCGTACGTCGACTCTCCAAGCGTTACAAATATGGAAGCGCTCATTCTTTAGAAAAAGTGCCCAAATCCCTCATACGTCACGACGAAGTCTTGAGTTCAATCCAAAATGATCGCTACATTTCCAAAAAGTACTTATGGGCCCGAAACGGACACCGTGTCCAAAAGTCACGCTCAATTCCTCGTACGCCGACTCTCCAAGCGTTACAAATATGCAAGCGCTCATTCTTTAGAAAAAGGCCGAAATCCCTCATACGTTATGACGAAGTCTTGAGTTCAATCCAAAACGGTCGCTACATTTCGAAAAAGTACTTATGGGCCCGAAACGGACACCGCGTACAAAACTCACGCTCAATTCTTCGTACGCCGACTATCCAAGCGTTCCAAATATGCAAGTGCTCATTCTTTCAAAAAATAGCCAAAATCCCTCGTACGTCACGACGAAGTGGTGGGTTAAATCCAAAACGGTCGCTACATTTCCGAAAAGTACTTATGGTCCAAAAACGAACACCGTGCGCAAAAGTTACGCTCAATTCCTCGTACGCCGACTCTCCAAGCGTTACAAATATGGAAGCGCTCATTCTTTAGAAAAAAAGGCCGAAATCCCTCATACGTCACGATGAAGTCTCGAGTTCAATCCAAAACGGTCGCTACATTTCCAAAAGGTACTTATGGGCCCTAAACGGACACCGTCTGCAAAACTTACGCTCAATTCCTCGTACGCCAACTCTCCAAGCGTTACAAATATGGAAGCGCTCATTCTTTAGAAAAAAGGCCGAAATCCCTAATACGTCACGACGAAGTCTTAAGTTCAATCCAAAACGATCGCTACATTTACAAAAAGTACTTATGGGCCCGAAACGGACACCGTGTCCAAAAGTCACGCTCAATTCCTCGTACGCCGACTCTCCAAGCGTTACAAATATGCAAGCGCTCATTCTTTAGAAAAAGGCCGAAATCCCTCATACGTTACGACGAAGTCTTGAGTTCAATCCAAAACGGTCGCTACGTTTCCAAAAGGTACTTATGGGCCCTAAACGGACACCGTCTGCAAAAGTTACGCTCAATTCCTCGTACGCCAACTCTCCTAGCGTTACAAATATGGAAGCGCTCATTCTTTAGAAAAAAGGCCGAAATCCCTAATACGTCACGACGAAGTCTTAAGTTCAATCCAAAACGATCGCTACATTTACAAAAAGTACTTATGGGCCCGAAACGGACACCGTGTCCAAAAGTCACGCTCAATTCCTCGTACGCCGACTCTCCAAGCGTTACAAATATGCAAGCGCTCATTCTTTAGAAAAAGGCCGAAATCCCTCATACGTTACGACGAAGTCTTGAGTTCAATCCAAAACGGTCGCTACATTTTGAAAAAGTACTTATGGGCTCGAAACGGACACCGCGTGCAAAAGTCACGCTCAATTCTTCGTACGCCGACTATCCAAGCGTTCCAAATATGCAAGTGCTCATT
>NW_019265025.1:0-895 GCF_002742605.1 Olea europaea var. sylvestris
ATAAACTATTTTTTCACGCCCAACCTCAACTATGAACCTGGACACAGAAAATAGATTGGTATTATTAACTACTGGAGCATGGATGTTTTCTTCCCTACGGGGCGTCAAAACAATTTTCTTCCCTTTGATGCTAAGAGAATAAGTATTCTTCCGTCCATCATGGATAACACTGCGATCATACTGCCAAAGTTGTCTCAACAAAACATGACACTTGTCCATTGATACCACATCACACCAGGCATTATCTAAATATTTTTTTCCAATCGAAAAAGACACCAAGCATCGTCTTTTGCCATTACCTCACTGCCTTTATTCAGCCAAAACAATTTGTATGGTTTGGGATGACGATTTATCTTCAGTTATAGTTTCTCGATAGCCTCTTCAGATACTACATTCTCACAACTGATATCAATTATCAGCTTGCAGACTCTATCAGCAACTGTGCAGGTTGTGTGGAAAACGTTGGTCCTCAACCAATCGTCCCCTAAATCGCCCTTGGGAGTCAGTAGGCTCTTTCGAACGACTAGGGTCTCCTGGCCATCTCCATATAATACGTCATCATCTTCACCATCATCATACACAGGCTCCCCAACTTCCTCGAACTCCTTTATCCTATCCCCCTCAATCAGAAGATTCTTATTCTTCCGACCAGCAGGCTTCCTGCAATCAGTCGCCCTATGCCCCTGTTCACCACACCTGAAACACTTGATACTTGAGCTGGAATTGTCCCACTGTGGCTGATAAGCAGGACGAGATTCTTGAAGGCGAACTAGTTGACTACCTTCACCTCTGATCACTGGCCTTCTACTCTGTTGTTTCTCCACTACAAGTGCCTGCTGATATGCCTCAGAAACCGTCCACAATGAATGAAGGCTGAGAACATACTGCAGGGGCT
>NW_019265025.1:10502-11397 GCF_002742605.1 Olea europaea var. sylvestris
AGGCAATATGATTACTTAGTGTAATTGTTTACATGCATGGTGGATTAGGATGTATTAGTAGTGTGTTGTATGTCTTTTGGTGAAGTGGAGTTTAGATGCCTAGAGGTACATTGTGGTTTGTACCGAGGATATAGAATGTGACATTTGGATCATAAGTGAAAATGTGATTAAATATCTAGAATCATTTATCTGTAAAGAGACCCTGATCAAGTGGAGCGTGAGAGATGCACTTCTATCACTTCTGTTAGATGGAGACCTATTATCCACACAGGTTGGAAGAAGTAATGTGGTGATAGAGGATTATCCTGTAAACTTAGGATCTATTGTGACTTACCAGTTAAACATGAGTTGAGTGATCAGTCTAATGAGCATTGTGGACAATGAGAGGAGATATGTGTTCTCGAGGTGTGAGTAATGCAGAATGGGATAGGATAAGTGTAGTGATATCTTTTCGTAGGGTCATTCATGCATTTGTTGCATATGTAATTGACTGTATATTTGATTAACTTGGTGTTAATCTGTGGTTCCACGTGAACTTGTTTCTGAAAAAATCTTTATGGATTATCTTGTATTATATTGTCATCACATGTTTATTTGCTTTTAATTGTTTACTGTGAATATCTACTTCTACTTGGGTGTTCTTGATCTTAGACCCGGTGAGTACATGGAGCAAGTATGGTGTGTGTTTCATGTTGGAAACACGAGGTAAGTTATGTGAACCAATTTTATTGATTATCTTGATTATGTAAGTACTGATTGTGTGTTTCAATTGCTTGCAGATTTATTGGGTATCAAGATGGAGATTTGTTGTGTTTTTTGATACCCAATAAGTCTCCGGTCATTATGCTAACGTGGGATAATATATTTCATTGACCTATGCCGGTGAATGAAATAA
>NW_019265026.1:0-11397 GCF_002742605.1 Olea europaea var. sylvestris
CCAATGAAAAGTGTATTTCGATTTCACAATAACTTCGGGTTTGATCATTTTCTAAAAATCGCTAATCTAATGCGATCGGAATTAAGCCAATGAAATGTGATTTTTGATTTCAAGATAACTTTGGGTTTGATCTTTTTCTGCAAATTGCTAGTCTAATTCGATTTGAATCGAGCCATTGAAAAGTGATTTTGATTTCACGACAACTTTGGGTTCGTTCATTTTTGGCGAATTTGCTAGTCTAATTCGATTAGAATCGAGCTAATGAAAAGTGGCTTTCGATTTCATGATAACATCGGGTTCATTCGTCTTTGGCGAATTGCTCGTCTAATTCGATTGGAATAGAGCCAATGAAAAGTAGTTTTTGATTTCACGATAACATCGGGTTTGTTCATTTTTGGCGAATTGCTAGTCTAATTAGATTGGAATCGAGCCAATGAAAAGTGGTTTTGATTTCGTGATAACTTCGGGTTTGATAGTTTTCGATGAATTGCTAGTCTAATTCGATTGGAATCGAGCCAAAGTAAAGTGGTTTCAATTTCATGATAACTTTGGTTTTGTTCATTTTTTGCGAATTGCTAGTCTAATTCGATTAGAATCAGGCCGATGAAAAGTAGTTTTGGATTTCATGATAACATCGGGTTTGTTCGTCTTCGGGAAATTGTTGGTCTAATTCGATTGGAATCGAGCCAATGAAAAGTGGTTTTTGATTTCATGATGACATCGGGTTTGTTCGTCTTTAGGAAATTGCTAGTCTAATTCGATTGGAATCGAGCCAATGAAAAGTGGCTTTCGGTTTCATGATAACATCGGGTTTGTTCATCTTTGGCAAATTGCAACTCTAATTCGATTGGAATCCTGCCAATGAAAAGGGTTTTCGTTTGGGGTTTTCGATTTCAAGATAACATCGGGTTTGTTCGTCTTTGGCAAATTTCTAATCGAATCGAGCCAATGAAAAGTTGATTTTGATTTCATGATAACATCGGGTTTGTTCGTCTTTAGCAAATTGCTGGTCTAATTCGATTGGAACCGAGCCAATGAAGAGTGGTTTTTTATTTCATGATAAGTTCGAATTTGATCATTTTCAAAAATTACTAGTCTAATTCGATTGGAATCGGGCCAACAAAAAGTGGTTTTGATTTCATGATAACTTCGGGTTTTGATCATTTTCAGCGAATTGCCAATCTAATTTTTTTGGAATCGAGCCAATGAAAAGATGTTTTTGATTTAATGATACCTTCAGGTTTGTTCGTTTTTGGCAAAATGCTAGTCTAATTCGATTGGAATTGAGCCGATGAAAAGTTGTTTTTAATTTCATGATAACTTCGAATTTGATCATTTTCGAAAATTACTAGTCGAATTCGATTGGAATTGTATAATATCCCGAAATTTTATAGAATATAATTTAATTTTATTTATGCTATATTTTTAATGTTTTGAAAGTTTAGGGACTAAAGTGTATATAAAGTAAACTTTAATAATATTTAGATTAAAATATAAATATTGACGGGACGATGATAAGTATACGGATATTAGGCTCGTTGGATAGATAATAATTAAAGACGCATTTTAGACTCGAGAAAAAATTAATTTGGATTAGTCGAGCCCAAGTTATCGAAGCCGGGAGATATAACATTAAAATATTATTTTTATTACTTTTATTGTTGTAGGATTCACGTGGAGAGAGAAAGATGAAAGTTGTGGAGATATTTTATTTTTTTATTATAATTTATGGTTTTGAATTGTTATGGCAGGCACGTGATTTGTTAGAAAATATTGTATTTTATATTATTCCAAATTCAAATCCTTATCCAACTTTTTGTATAATCATTATTATACTATTCCTTGTGTAGCACAATTTTCACTTCTAGTTGCATCAGGATTCTTTTATTTTTTATTTCAAACACTCAGCAAAAGTCAAACTTCAGCCTACTTTTATTTCCAAAGCATAAAGAAGAAAAAGAAATACGTTTCTGGCAGCAGTAATCGAAAGCAAAAGTTTTGGAAAGAGATTTTGGATTTTTGCCTTTCATTATTTAATTTATCTAACAAGGTAGGATTACGAGGTGCAAGTGGGTTGTCCCATTTAAATTATTTCTTCACGTTTGATAAATATTATACTTATGAAAGTTATGATATGTGTAATGTGATTATGATATGTATGTTATGGCCATCCGGTACCAAAGATATGATATGATATAAACTCTTACTGGTTCTAAAGATATGATATAACGGTATGATATTTTGACGCATGATATAATATTTTTAATTGGGATTGCACAATTTCTCGTACCCTACTGAGTATTCCCATATACTCACCCTTTTCCTACTCCTCACAGGTTAGACCGGGTCGTGTTGGAGCGTGGTGGTTCGAAGGTGTGGTTGTGTCTTGTTTCGCCAAATAAAGATCTAAGTTAGCACGTAATGTTTATTTATTTTCAGTTTATTTTAGTAAACATTTATTTATTTACGAATAAATTCTCGTTCATGTTAGTTGCAGATGAATATACGTATTTTATGATTTTTAAATAGAAGTTTGAACTAAATGTTATTTTCCTTCCTATCGATTTGCAAATCTGTTCTTTCGTATATGTTGGGAAGAAAGAATTTAATAGTTTGCATGCCTATTTTTGTACTTTACTTTGATTTTTCCCAAATTGATGGAAATTTAGGGTCAACACAATGATTCCCTGCCACCCCCACACCTTCATTTGTGTCCCTTCACATCTATAGCATTAATTATGATATGAATTTGCTAGTTTTTGCTTGTACGTGTTAGTCATGAATCAATGTCTTGTTCGTAGTTTTTTTTTTGACATAAATGAATTCTGTTTTGGATTTTTTTTCTCTTTAATTGCAGTAAATAAACATTCTGTGGGTTATTTAATTCCATCTGTTGCCGTTGACTTAATTAAGTAACTAATTGAAATTATGCACTAGTTAGGGGGGAAATATTGTGTTATGAACCACTGTATTAATTATGCCAGGAGTTAGAAAGATTTTCATGTTGGATATTTATATTTTTAATTATTTATGGAATGACAGGTTTGGTAACGATTTCTAAATCTATATAAGATTTGGGTCGTTACAGTTTGGTATCAGAGCATAGGTTTAATTTCATGTAGACCCACATGGATTCTCATAATTTGTTTAAAAAAAAATTTGGGACGTGAACAATGACGGGTCACTGTTCACGCACTGTTCATGTGAACAGTGCATTAAATGGCAAAAAAAAAAAAAAGAGTTAAGAAACGTGTATTATAATGCCACTACCTTTTTCATCATATGGTATCTTTAAGTTTTCAAAATTTCAAGATTGCCCTTATAATTTTGTGAATGCATGCAAATATGCATTATTTTTCCTTAAAAAAAAATGTGTGATGTCATATAAATTTTGAATTTTCTTTTTTGTTACATGTTATAAAGGGCTTATTTGCTTACTTGTTTTCCTAGATAATATTTGTTTAAGGTTAATATTTTATTTATTTATTTATGAATTTAACGATAATATTAAATTAAAAGTTATGAAATATGTGAATGATCTTTGGCACTCAACGACCACCAATCGACCACCCTCCAACGACTCTAAGGTATGTAAAAAGGGTAAGAAGATAAATGTACTTAAAGCTTTTTGTGAGATTTAAATGCTTTAAATTTCCTATCTTTAAATGTTAAGACATGCACGTTTGTTTTTCCCACTAAATTATGATATATATTGTCATAGATAATTATAACTTATTAGACTTAGTACTAAGTGTGATTGGTGACTTCATATTAAATTTTAGGAAATGGCAACACCTACTCATACGAATTTGATGTGCGGTTTACTACGAGCGGTACAAGAGTTGAGCAGGAAAAATCAAGCACCTCCACCACAAAAATGCACCGCCACAGCAGAATGCACCGCATTTTGCCCCTGGAGCTGTCTCAATGGTTGAGCAGTTTCATAGGTACAAGCCTTCCACTTTCGACGGTAATTCTGAACCACTGGTTGTCGAAGAGTGGATAAGAGGCCTGGAGCGCATATTTCGACACATTGCTTGTACGGATGCACAGAAAGTATTATGTGCAGAATTTATGTTGATTGGAGCAGCTGGTCACTGGTGGGAATCTGTTTCACGTACAAGGACGGAAGAGCAGCAATGTAATCTGACTTGGGAGCAGTTTAAAGATGAAGTGATGGCAAAATATTTCCCACAGGCTTTGAGAGATTTCAAGGAATCAAAATTTTTGCAGCTCAGACAAGGGAGTATGTCACTTACTGATTATGAAAGACAGTTTGAGCAGCTCTCAAGGTATGCCCCGCACTTGGTGGATACAGAAGTTAAGAAGATTAGGAGGTTCGAGAATGGACTGCGCCCTGAGATCGGCATGATCATTATGTCCCATCGTTTCACCTCATAACGTGAAATGTTGGAGAGGGCTCATGCTATTTCATATCAGAGGACCTCATTTCAACAGTATGCCCAGCAGAGCAAGGAGTCATCGAGAAAAAGAAAGTGGAATGATCCAAACAAGGACAGACGTAATTGGCATAGTAAAAGGCCAAACACAGGAGTTCTTATTGGTGGAACGAGTGGGAATATTACACCGTGTCCTAAGTGTAATAAACTCCACAGGGGTGAATGTTTACTCGGGAAGAACATGTGTTTTCGATGTGGTAAGCCAGGGCACATTGCTCTCAACTGTACAGAGCCACCAAAAAGGAAGGATGATGATCAGGACAAGAACAAGAAAGGAAAGGCCCGAGTTTTCGCACTAAATCAGCATGAGGCGGAGCAGGATCCGAATGTGATAGCAGGTACTAAATTATTTAATATTTTAACACACTTGCTTATGTTCTTTTTTTACCTAGGACTACACATTTTTCCAAATCCGTCCCTTGGTTGTTAGTCTAATACTAAAAATTATGCAAACAGGTATTCTGTTATTATCTGATGTACCCGCTTACGTACTTTTTGATTCTGGGGCTACCAATTCTTTTATCTCTACATCCTTCGTCGCTAGGTCAGACCTTGCATGTTTGAAAACGAATTACGAATTAGAGGTTAGCATCCCTTCAGGAAGAACTCTTTGTACAAATCTGATGACTAAGGCTATGAAGTTAGAGATTGATGGGAAAATATTACAAGCAGACTTATACCTTTTGGAGATGAAAGATTTCGATGTTATTTTGGGCATGGATTGGTTGGGACTTAATCATGCGACCATTCGATATCATGAGAAAGAAGTATTGTTTCACAAACCGTGAGAGGAAGAGTTTCATTTCTTAGGAGCAAATTTCAAGTCTTTAACGCACCTAATATCAGCTATGCAAGCAAAAAAGATGTTAAGGAAGGAGTCATGCCAGGGATTCTTAGTTAACATCAATAGTTCTCAACATACAGAAATGACCGTTAATGATATTAACATCGTCTGAGACTTTGCAGATGAATTCCCAGAAGATTTGCTAGGCATTCCACCAGATAGACAAGTGGAATTTACAATTGATTTAGTTCCTGGAGTGGCACCAGTATCTAAGGCCCCGTACCAAATGGCACTGAAAGAACTACAAGAATTGAAGTTGCAATTAGAGGAGTTACTGGAGAAAGGTTTCATACGACCAAGTGTATCTCCTTGGGGAGCACCTGTACTTGTTGTCAAGAAGAAGGATGGGAGTATGAGGATGTGTATTGACTATCGGGAATTGAACCATCTGACCATCAAAAATAGGTACCCACTGCCAAGAATAGAAGATTTGTTTGACCAGTTAAGGGGTGCTACAATATTTTCAAAGATCGACTTGAGGTCAGGGTATCACCAGCTAAAAATCAGGGCAAGCGATATACCGAAAACTGCTTTCAGGACTCGTTATGGGCATTATGAATTTACTATCATGCCTTTTGGTTTGATCAATGCTCCAGCTATATTTATGGATCTCATGAATAGAGTATTCCATCAGCATTTAGATCAGTTCGTCATAGTGTTTATTGATGACATACTTGTGTACTCAAAAGACAAGAAGCAACATGAGGAACAACTTCGAATTGTACTTGAAACTTTGAGGAATGAGAAATTATATGCCAAATTCAAGAAGTGTGAATTTTGGCTTGACCGTGTAGGTTTTCTTGGTCACGTGGTTACCACCCAAGGAATCGAAGTAGACCCCGCTAAAGTGGAAGCAGTAACAAATAGGCCAAGGCCGATTGGTGTGGGTGAAGTCCGCAGTTTCTTGGGATTGGCTGGTTATTATAGAAGATTCATTGAAGGCTTCTCAAAAATAGCAGGGCCAATGACTCAGTTGACAAGAAAGGGTGCAAAGTTTCAGTGGACAGAAAAATGTGAAAAATGTTTTCAAGAACTCAAGCAGAGGCTAGTCTCAGCTCCTGTATTGACGATACCTGAAGGTTCAGAGGGATTTGTTATTTACAGCGATGCCTCTAAGCAGGGTTTAGGCTGTGTACTAATGCAGCATGGAAATGTGGTTGCTTATGCCTCGAGACAGTTGAAGCAGTATGAACAAAACTATCCAACGCATGACTTGGAGCTTGTAGCAGTTGTTCACGCCTTAAAGATATGGCGTCATTATCTTTACGGTGGGAAGTGTGAAATTTATACGGACCACAAGAGTCTCAAATACTTTTTCACACAGAAGGAACTAAATATGAGACAGAGGAGATGGTTGGAGTTAGTGAAGGATTATGACTACACAATTCATTACCATCCAGGTAAGGCTAATGTAGTTGCAGATGCCCTAAGCAGAAAGACAGGAACACAGTTAGCAGTTTTACCCACAGTACAGGAACACTTGATAAGGGAGTTTGATAAATTGAGATTAGAAGTTATCACGCTGCCAACTCAGATTTCAGCGAGAATAAGAGCATTCATGATTCAACCTACACTTCGAGATCGAATAAGGAGGCACAAGATAAAGATCCATTTTTACAGAAGATAAAGGCCGAGTTGGTATAGATAAACATATAGGGTTTGAAGTATCTGTAGATAATGCGCTAACTTTCAAAGGAAGACTGTGTGTACCTAAGGATGAAAGTATAAGAAATGAGATATTAGAAGAGGCTCATTCAACCCCTTATTCTGCTCACCCAGGTGGTACGAAAATGCACCGAGATCTCCGGGATGTATTTTGGTAGAGAAACATGAAGAGAGGAATTGGTCTGTTCGTAGAGAGATGTATTATCTGTCAACAGGTTAAGGCAGAACATCAAAGGCCATCAGGATTATTGAAACCCTTGGATATTCCAGAATGGAAATGGGAACACATAACGATGGACTTTGTAGTAGGCCTCCCGAGATCAGCAAAAGGTCACAATACTATCTGGGTAGTGGTGGATCGTCTGACGAAGTTAGCCCATTTTCTTCCAATTAAAGTAAACTTTAACTTGGAACAGCTGGCACACTTATACATCAGGGAGATAGTCAGGTTGCATAGAGTCCCAGTCACCATTGTTTCAGATAGAGACTCGAGGTTCACATCTAAATTTTGGAAAAGTTTGCAGATAGCCATGGGGACGAAACTGAAGTTTAGCACAGCTTATCATCCTTAGACGGATGGACAATCAGAAAGAACCATCCAAACTTTGGAAGATATGCTAAGGGCATGTGTTTTGGATCTTGGAGGTAGTTGGGAGACATACCTGCCGTTAGTGGAGTTTGCTTACAACAATAGTTTTTAGGCCACTATAGGAATAGCCCCGTATGAAGCTCTTTATGGTAGAAAGTGCAGATCCCCTTTCCATTGGGATGAAGTCGGGAAAACAGAATTTTGAGTCCAGAAATCATTGAGCGAAAAGTTGAGGCAGTGGATAATATTAGGGCAAGAATAAAGACAGCACAAGATCGACAGAAAAGCTATGCTGACAGTAGAAGAAAGGATTTAGAATTTCAAATAGGTGACAAAGTCTTTCTAAAGGTAGCACCAATGAAGGGTGTATTGAGATTTGGAAAGAAAGGGAAGTTGAGACCACGGTTTGTCGGACCTTTCGAAATTCTTGAAAGGATTGGTAGTTTAGCTTACAGACTTGCCTTGCCACCTGAACTAGCAACAGTGCATAATGTGTTCCATGTTTCGATGCTCAGAAAATATGTTCATGATCCCAATCATGTGGTAAGTTATCAGACATTGGATGTACAAAAAGATCTATCATATGAAGAAATTTTGACGGTAATTTTGGAAAGAAAGGTACATCAACTCAGGAAGAGAGGAGTTCCATTGGTTAAAGTGCAATGGCGAAATCATAGACGAGAGGAATCAACTTGGGAGAAAGAAGAAGAGCTTAGAACTAAGTATCCAGAACTTTTCGATTAACCAAGGTAAATTTTCGAGGACGAAAATATTTGAGGGGAGATTATAATATCCCAAAATTTTATAGAATATAATTTAATTTTGTTTATGCTATATTTTTAATGTTTTGAAAGTTTAGGGACTAAAGTGTATATAAAGTAAACTTTAATAATATTTTGATTAAAATATAAATATTGACGAGACGATGATAAGTATACGGATATTGGGCTCGCTGGATAGATAATAATTAAAGACGCATTTTAGACTTGAGAAAAAATTAATTCGGGTTAGTCGAGCCTAAGTTATCGAAGCCGGAAGATATAACATTAAAATATTATTTTTATTACTTTTATTGTTGAAGGATTCACGTGGAGAGAGAAAGATGAAAGTTGTGGAGATATTTTATTTTTTTATTATAATTTATGGTTTTGAATTGTTATGGCAGGCACGTGATTTGTTAGAAAATATTGTATTTGATATTATTCCAAATTCAAATCCTTATCCAACTTTTTGTATAATCATTATTATCCTATTCCTTGTGTAGCACAATTTCCACATCTAGTTGCATCAGGATTCTTTTATTTTTTATTTCAAATACTTAGCAAAAGTCAGACTTCAACCTACTTTTATTTCCAAAGCATAAAGAAGAAAAAGAAATACGTTTCTGGTAGCAGTAATCGAAAGCAAAAGTTTTGGAAAGAGATTTTGGATTTTTGCCTTTCATTATTTAATTTATCTAACAAGGTAGGATTACGAGGTACAAGTGGGTTGTCCCATTTAAATTATTTCTTCATGTTTGATAAATATTATACTTATGAAAGTTATGATATGTGTAATGTGATTATGATATGTATGTTATGGCCATCCGGTACCAAAGATATGATATGATATGAGCTCTTACTGGTTCTAAAGATATGATATGACGGTATGATATTTTGACGCGTGATTTAATATTTTTAATTGGGATTGCACAATTTCTCGTACCCTACTGAGTATTCCCATATACTCACCCTTTTCCTACTCCTCACAGGTTAGACCGGGTTGTGTTGGAGCGTGGTGGTTCGAAGGTGTGGTTGTGTCTTGTTTCGCCAAATAAAGATCTAAGCTAGCACGTAATGTTTATTTATTTTTAGTTTATTTTAGTAAACATTTATTTATTTACGAATAAATTCTCGTTTATGTTAGTTGCAGATGAATATACGTATTTTATGATTTTTAAATAGAAGTTTGAAATAAAAATCAGAAGTTTGAACTAAATGTTATTTTCCTTCCTATCGATTTGCAAATCTGTTCTTTCATATACGTTGGGAAGAAAGAATTTATTAGTTTGCATGCCTATGTTTGTACTTTACTTTGATTTTCCCCAAATTGATGGAAATTTAGGGTCAACACAATGATTCCTTGCCACCCCCACACCTTCATTTGTGTCCCTTCACATCTATAGCATTAATTATGTATGAATTTGATAGTTTTTGCTTGTACGTGTTAGTCATGAATCAATGTCTTGTTCTTAGTTTTTTTTTTACATAAATGAATTCTGTTTTGGATTTTTTTTTCTCTTTAATTGCAGTAAATAAACATTCTGTGGGTTATTTAATTCCATCCATTGCCTTTAACTTAACTAAGTAACTTATTGAAATTATGCACTAATTAGGGGGAAGTATTGTGTTATGAACCACTGTATTAATTATGCCAGGAGTTAGAAAGATTTTCATGTTGGATATTTATATTTTTAATTATTTATGGAATGAAAGGTTTGGTAACGATTTCTAAATCTATATAAGATTTGGGTCGTTACAAATTGAGCCAACAAAAAGTGGTTTTTGATTTCATGATAACTTCAGGTTTGTTCATTTTTGGCGAATCACTAGTCTAATTCGATTGGAATAGAGCCAATAGAAAGTGGGTTTTGATTTCATGATAACTTCGGGTTTGATCGTTTTGGGCGAATTGCTAGTCTACATCGATTGGAATCGAGCTAATGAAAGTGGTTTTGGATTTTATGATAACTTCGGGTTTGTTTTTTTTTTTTTTGTCGAAATGCTAGTCTAATTCGATTGGAATCGAGCCAACGAAAAGTGGTATTTGATTTCATGATAACTTCGGGTTTGTTCGTTTTTGGCGAATTGCTTTTCTAATTCGATTGGAATCGAGCCAATGAAAAGTGGTTGTAATTTCATGATAATTTTGGGCTTGTTCATTTTTGGCGAATTACTAGTCTAATTCCATTTGAATGGTACCAATGAAAAGTGGTTTTTGATTTGATGATAACTTCGGGTTTGATCATTTTCGACCAATTTCTAGTCTAATTTGATTGGAATCGAGCCAACGAAAAATGGTTTTTGATTTCATGATAACTTCGGGCTTGATCATTTTTCGGTATATTGCTAGTCTTATTCGATTGGAATCGAGCCAACGAAAAGTGGCTGTCGATTTCATGATAACTTAGGTTTTGATCGTCTTCAAAAAATTGCTAGTCTAATTCGATTGGAATGAAGCCAATGAAATGTGGTTTTTGATTTCATGATAACTTCGAGTTTGATCGTTTTTGGCAAATTGCTAGTCTAACTCGATTGGAATCGAGGCAATGAAACGTGATTTTTGATTTCATGATAACTTCGAGTTTGTTCATCTTTGGCAAATTGCTAGTCTCATTCGATTGGAATCGAGCCAACAAAAAGTGGTTTTTCATTTAATGATATCTTCGGGTTTGATCGATTTCGACGAATTGCTAGTCTAATTCGATTGGAATCGAGCCAATGAAATGCGGTTTTTGATTTCATGATAACTACAGGTTTGTTCATCTTTGGCAAATTGCCAGTCTAATTTGATTGGAATCGAGCCAATGAAAATTGGTTTTTGATTTAATGATATCTTCGGGTTTGATCGTTTTCGATGAATTGCTAGTCTATTTCGATTGGAATCGAGCCAATGAAAATGGTTTTGATTTCATGATAACTTCGGGTTTGTTCATTTTTGGC
Organism: Olea europaea var. sylvestris; assembly: GCF_002742605.1. NCBI lineage: Eukaryota > Viridiplantae > Streptophyta > Magnoliopsida > Lamiales > Oleaceae > Olea > Olea europaea. The sequence continues at coordinate 11,260 of NW_019265026.1, forward strand.
GAATTGCTAGTCTTATTCGATTAGAATCAGGCCAATGAAAAGTGGCCTTCGATTACATGATAACATCGGGTTTGTTCGTCTTTGGGAGATTGCTGGTCTAATTCCATTGGAATGAAGCCAATGAAATGTGGTTTTTGA
>NW_019265027.1:0-500 GCF_002742605.1 Olea europaea var. sylvestris
AAGAAGAAGAAGAAGAAGAAGAAGAAGAAGAAGAAGAGGTCGATCCCGTCAACAAAATAATAAAGAATTAAAAGAAAATAAACATGAAGAATGTTCTATGGCAAGGGGAGACAAACAAAGTTGCGACAAGAGAAGTAAATCGTCCAAAGGATTACAGCAAACTTATCGCTCATGTTTCGTATGCAGAAAACAAAGCCATTATGCTAGAGACTGTTAGTCTGAAGAGGAGCTAGCAGAAGACAATTTTGCAACCTCCAACAAGGAAGAGAAATACAATAGTCAAGAAGAATGGGATGCTGAGGCATCCACAACAATAATTGAGTAGGTTGGAGATAAGAAAATCAATTGAAATTTAAAGAACAAATTAGCTTTGATCGTGGTCTTTTCTAAACAAATGGATTATGAGGATGATTGGATTGATGACTTAGGAGAAGAAGATTGGATAGACAACCCAGGAGATAATATCATGGTTCATGAAGAGTCTTCTATGCGGAATTCAC
>NW_019265027.1:10684-11396 GCF_002742605.1 Olea europaea var. sylvestris
GCCCTTTTAAGAAGATGACACAAACAAATTTAGAAACTGTTAAAATTTACATAGAAATCAACCGAGCTATATACAGGTATTCAATATTCGAAATTGAAGATGTTGTCAGTATTTTGCTCGCGTGTATAAATTTTTAAATCACTTTTATTCACACATTCAATTGAACTCTTATGCAGTACCCAAGAATCCATCACTCATTTATATATATTTATGAATAAATAGTTTATAAACGTACTTTTATCATAATAATTAACTTCCTAGTTAAAACAGGATCTTTTACCTACTTTTAAAATCAAATAAAATAAATCTAAATCATTGCACTGTAGAAATGAATTACAATACCTGGAAACATATGAGAACACTGAACATGTATTTATACACCTAACGTAAGTAACCATATAATGTTGCACTAATCAATAACTAAAAACATAAATCCAATCACTACAAATGTAACAACTGCCAGGTTAAAGAGACCCCCAATAACTCACTCATTAATTCAAGCACAAAACATTTAACTGATAATTAGAGTAATCACGTTTTCGGGAAGTGTTTTCTTTTCAAAGAAACAGTTATAGCTGCATTAAAAATTCAAACGTGGTTTATGGTACGAATCAGTAACATTATATAAACCCTTTTAGGTGTCCTACATTCTCACAAATCAACATTCAATACCAATCTTTACTTGCAAATTGAGATGAGTTCCAATTTTGTT
>NW_019265028.1:9645-10209 GCF_002742605.1 Olea europaea var. sylvestris
CCCGACCGGCAGCTGCTAGCTTTCCCCATCTCTCCTAAACTTCCCCCGGTCTTCGGCCCGAGCTGTATGAGGCAGAAACTCGTCCCACGTACGGTTCGGAGGCCGAGCCCCACCCCAGCAATCAGGGTGCGGCTTAGGTCAACTAACACAAAGAAGATACAGTTCACTCAACGATTGCCTTTGGGTTCCGAACTCCATATGGGGAAGGAGCGTTGTTGTTTGCGAGGTCTCGATCATTTACATGGACCCACTTTTCATTCCATTTGTGGGAATTTGATGATCTATAAACCGAACGATCGGCTCATCTTTGAGCATGATGAATCACTTCGTGCCGACCTGTTGCCAATCAACTTTCCGGCCTCATATGAGAATGGAAAACTAGAGAATTTTCTGCATCGGTGGATGAAGAATCGCGAACATAATAATTTCTGGTTGACCATGTTCCCAGAAAAAAGATACTTTCGAGAAAGGACGAGCACGACTGAAGTGGCTATACATACAAATCTATTTACGGATCTATATGCTTCGATTGGAACTGGAAGTTCCAGAACAGGCGGCTGGTAT
>NW_019265028.1:20440-21041 GCF_002742605.1 Olea europaea var. sylvestris
CCTGGTTTATAGTCGAATCTGGAGAATAAAAACTTTTCGCATTCTTCTTTTTGGTACGTTGTTATGAGCAGATCTGGTGCTCGATCTTGGGTCTTAGGTATGGGTCGAATCATGATAAAGAAGGTTCGATGGTTGTATAATTCCCAAGCGGAAAGTCGTCTACTTGCAAAGTAGATGGAGTGGTGATCAAGCGGCCCTTCTTGCGCCAACATACATCCAATGGCATAGAGTGATGCGTCAGTATTAACACTGAACTCCTTATTCCAATCCGGAAACCGAAGGATTGGGGCTGACAGCAAACACTCATCTGCATGCTTAAAGGCTTAATCCTGTTCCGGTTCCCAACCGTTATAACTTTCTTCTGCAATGATTCCATTCTGGGATTCCGCGCTTCGAAAAGTCTTTAATGATGCGTCTGTAATATAATAGCCTATGTGTCCCAAACCAAAAAGAACGTGCTAGGCCCGGCCCCCTTTTCAGTAGATGGGATTAGGATGAAAGGGCTTTCTTTCATTAACATCCAGTAAAGGTGCATAGCTTCTTTGAATGTCCCGCTGATTGACTACTACATCTAGGGACGGGACTGATCCCGAAAGAGAGG
>NW_019265029.1:0-1158 GCF_002742605.1 Olea europaea var. sylvestris
CTGTTCACACGCTCAGTCTGCTCCAGGTTAATGGTCGAGCCGAGCTGCAATATTTTAGTGTAGCCCTTGGCCAAGGCCGATTCTGGAGTGTCCTTGGGCCTCAACATATGAAGAGGCCTAAAAAAATTTTGAAAGCCCAAAAATAGTTATTATTTGTTAATTTTTCTTACATTAAATATTTTCATGAGGATGTAGCAGTGCGAATAAAGTAGAAGGATGTCTCTTTACCCAATAATGTCTTAATTTCTGTTCTGATTGCTATTTTGAATATATTATTTCTAAATATAAAAATTTTGGACAACAAATGATAGTCACCATCCTCATACCTCACTGATTTTCAAAAACCCTTTATATTTTATCTCTTGAAAATGAAAAATTAATTTTTGGATGAATAAAACGTTGAGTGCCATAGATATAATGTCCTCATCATGAGATTCTATTTGATTCGTCTGATACTAATACGCTTATAAAAAAAAATTGTGCAGGGCTCTCATAATAATTTATTGTCTAAGGCCTCAAAATTTTCAAGGTCAATCCTGTCTATGGCCATATTGCCAAACAGGCTGTCTAGGGTTTGGATGATTCAATCTACTCTCACACTACTATGGACAGAGAATATTTTCATTAACACCTATTGAGATTAGGTAAGAATTATATGCCCAATATTTATATTAAATGTCATAATCTGTCCAACCAATATCATTAATCTGTAATTATTATTTTGAACCGTTGCTCTTTTCTTGAAAACACATTGCATTGACTTGTAAGACATGCACAAGATATTCCACTGATTGGTGGACACGAAGTCCAATTATATATGCAACTTAGAGAGAATCATTTTCCTAATCATAATCAATTATTATAATAAGTTTCAGAGATATTATTTTCATAAACCAAACATGTCCAACTTCTTAAGAAAAACAATTAGGAAAGTGAACATATAGAAAACAATTTGATTGTGTGTAATGCGAGTGAACATATAGAAAACAAATTAAATGATGCAAAGTGGGAAGGTATACCAACATTTGGAGGCAATATAAATAAATACAAAGAAATACTTTTAGTAATTAAAGAATTGCAAAATAAATATTCATTATACACATTAATATTATTTCTGTACTTCCTAAAATAGTAGTTCATTTAATTGTTTGTAAAAGT
>NW_019265029.1:9579-11392 GCF_002742605.1 Olea europaea var. sylvestris
TTCGTTGACATCCCTATCTATGACTTTTAGAAATATTATTTTATACAACTTTGACATTCTCACCATAAATGAAGTATGTAATATTCTGTTCTTTAAGGAGAAGATGAAGCAGCTTCTTGTTAAATCTACGGCTCAAGCATAGGGCCTTGTTCTTCATGAGAGAAGACATGAGAGGAATTCTAGTGGTGATGTTGTAACACCTCCGATTTTTTTTATTTTTTATTTTTTTATTTATTTTTTACAATTTATTTTCACATGGACTTAAATGTAATGATGGTCATTTAGAAAATAGAATAGCCCATACCTAACCTCGTCATCACACCAATGTCCAAAAATTTAAAAGATAAGCTTAACCCACTTTTTTTGCACAAAATATATATTTCTTATATGTATTGTATAGAATTCATCATAAATTTTATTTGACTCGAACATATAATTATTTTATAAGTTGACAAAATATATTAAATATTATACTCTTTTTGTAGCTCATGTTAAATAAAATAAATTGGGCTCAAGAAAAATTGATTCTAAACTAGCTACATCCGACCAATTCTAGTAAAAAGAAAGTGTCATCTTTCAATATATATATAGATAAGTATCTTGTCTTCAAATTTTTCTATTTACAAGAAAAAAAGAAGTTTCATAAAATTTTAGGGTTACCTAGAAGAAATGAAAAGGACAAGATGTAATTAAATCAATATTAAATCCCATAAATCCCACTTAACCAAGGATAATGACCCAATTAATTAACATCAATTACCTTGGTTAACCTGAAATGCTTTGAAGTCAGTGGAGTAAGTAGTAACGTATGTGGTATGAAAGAATATATTTGTAGAAAAGGTAGAGACTTTTGTTGAATAGTGAAATTTTACTCTTTGTATTAGAATTCGTGTTAAGGTAAAAATTTGTTACAGTACAGTGACCTGAATTCTGTTTGTTTAACATTATTCATATTAGAGTCAAGGAAATACCATGTCGAGATTGTCCCAAATTTCTACTAAATCAAAAAGGAGGCCACTGCTTTTCGTAGTAACTGCTGGATGGTGATACTTGAATGTCAAGTAAAATCAAATTTTTTCATAAGGTAGAGATTTCTCATGATAAGAAATGAAAAAGGCAATGTTGGGTACATGCAACGGTGGCTTTCACTTTCGTATTTAATAATCATGTATCATGTGCTTGCATGTCCCATGATGGATTATTTTTGCAGCAACCCAATATTCGGGGATCCGTTTCCCAAACTCGACGGTTTATCTAGAAATATACGGACATAGGTCTCTGAATTTCTCAAGTTTAGCCAAAAAAAAGGGTCTAGTCGTTTTCTTCATGGTAGTTGGATTATTATTAGGAAAATGAAATCTAACTTGACATTTATGTTTGGGTTTTCAGAATTCGATTATTCTATTATGAAAGAAATTTGCCAATTGGTCGTAATAGTTAGAGTATATGATTATTTATGAATTTTCACCAACTTTGCAAATCTAGAGTTTGTTGGCTCAACTTATTTAAAAATCATTTTTGTCAAACTTATTTTCAATCACATCGTATCACCATAAAATAATTTGCCAGACTAACTTTTAGACTAATTTAGGCTTTACAGAATAGAAGTTTAACTTGCTTATTTGCATTATTTTTTGAATACTGTTAAGGGAATAAATCACACATTGGTTAAATACCGAAATATTGACCAACTTAAATAGATTTTGGGACACTTCTCTTAATAAGGTTGACCTTATTAATAAGGTTGATTTTATTAAGATGGACCCCAAATCTTAACATGGTATCAGAGCCCAGTGAGTTCCAACGAGCTATT
>NW_019265030.1:0-11389 GCF_002742605.1 Olea europaea var. sylvestris
ATACTTGGAAGGCTTGGATAGTCGGCGTACGAAGAATTGAGGGTACCTTTTGCACACGGTGTCCGTTTTAGGCCCAAAAGTACGTTTTGGAAATTTAGCGACCCTTTTGGATTGAACTCACTACTTCATCGTGACGTATGAGGGATTTTGGCCATTTTTTGGAAAGAGTTAGCAGTTTTATGTTTGGAAGGCTTGGATAGTCGGCGTACGAAGAATTGAGCGTAACTTTTGTACACGGTGTCCGTTTTAGTCCCATAAGTACTTTTTGGAAATGTTGCGACTGTTTTGGATTGAACACACCACTTCGTCGTGACGTATGAGGGATTTTGGCCATTTTTTGGTACGAGTGAGCAGTTTTATTTTTGGAAGGCTTGGATAGTCGGCGTACGAAGAATTGAGCGTAACTTTTGCACACGGTGTCCGTTTTGGGCCCATAAGTACTTTTTGGAAATGTAGCGACCCTTTTGGATTGAACTCACTACTTCGTCGTGACGTATGAGGGATTTTGGCCATTTTTTGGAAAGAGTGAGCAGTTTTATGTTTGGAAGGCTTGGATAGTCGGCGTACGAAGAATTGAGCGTAACTTTTGCACACGGTGTCCGTTTTGGGCCCATAAGTACTTTTTGGAAATGTAGCGACCCTTTTGGATTGAACTCACTACTTCGTCGTGACGTATGAGGGATTTTGGCCATTTTTTGGAAAGAGTGAGCAGTTTTATGTTTGGAAGGCTTGGATAGTCGGCGTACGAAGAATTGAGCGTAACTTTTGCACACGGTGTCCGTTTTGGGCCCATAAGTACTTTTTGGAAATGTAGCGACCCTTTTGGATTGAACTCACTACTTCGTCGTGACGTATGAGGGATTTTGGCCATTTTTTGGAAAGAGTTAGCAGTTTTATGTTTGGAAGGCTTGGATAGTCGGCGTACGAAGAATTGTGCGTAACTTTTGCACACGGTGTCCGTTTTGGTCCCATAAGTACTTTTTGGAAATGTTGCGACCGTTTTGGATTGAGCACACTACTTCGTTGTGACGTATGAGGGATTTTGGCCATTTTTTGGAAAGAGTGAGCAGTTTTATGTTTGGAAGGCTTGGATAGTCGGCGTATGATGAATTGAGCGTAACTTCTGCACACGGTGTCCGTTTTGGGCCCGTAAGTCCTTTTTGGAAATGTAGCGACCGTTTTGGATTGAGCACACTACTTCGTCGTGACGTATGAGGGATTTTGGCCATTGTTTGGAAAGAGGGAGCGGTTTTATGTTTGGAATGCTTGGATAGTCGGCGTATGATGAATTGAGCGTAACTTCTGCACACGGTGTCCGTTTTGGGCCCATAAGTACTTTTTGGAAATGTAGCGACCCTTTTGGATTTAACTCACTACTTCGTCGTGACGTATGAGGGATTTTGGCCATTGTTTGGAAAGAGTGAGCGGTTTTATGTTTGGAATGCTTGGATAGTCGGCGTACGAAGAATTGAGCGTAACTTTTGTACATGGTGTCCGTTTTAGGCCCATAAGTACTTTTTGGAAATATAGCGACCCTTTTGGATTGTACTCACCACTTCGTCGTGACGTATGAGGGATTTCGGCCATTTTTCGAAAGAATGAGCACTCTCATATTTGGAACGCTTGGATTGTCGACGTACGAAGAATTGAGCGCAACTTTTGCACCCGGTGTCCGTTTTGGGACCATAAGTACTTTTTGGAAATGTAGCGATCATTTTGGATTGAACTCACCACTTCGTCGTGACGTATGAGGGATTTCGGCCATTTTTCGAAAGAATGAGCACTCTCATATTTGGAACGCTTGGATTGTCGACGTACGAAGAATTGAGCGCAACTTTTGCACCCGGTGTCCGTTTTGGGACCATAAGTACTTTTTGGAAATGTAGCGATCATTTTGGATTGAACTCACCACTTCGTCGTGACGTATGAGGGATTTCGGCCATTTTTCGAAAGAATGAGCACTCTCATATTTGGAACGCTTGGATTGTCGACGTACGAAGAATTGAGCGCAACTTTTGCACCCGGTGTCCGTTTTGGGACCATAAGTACTTTTTGGAAATGTAGCGATCATTTTGGATTGAACTCACCACTTCGTCGTGACGTATGAGGGATTTCGGCCATTTTTCGAAAGAATGAGCACTCTCATATTTGGAACGCTTGGATTGTCGACGTACGAAGAATTGAGCGCAACTTTTGCACCCAGTGTCCGTTTTGGGAGCATAAGTACTTTTTAGAAATGTAGCGACCGTTTTGGATTTAACTCACCCCTTCGTCCTGACGCAAAAGCGATTTTAGCCATTTTTCAAAAGAGTGAGCACTTGCATATTTGGAATGCTTGGATTGTCGGCGTACGAAGAATTGAGCGTAACTTTTGCACTTGGTGTCCGTTTTGGGCTCGTAAGTCCTTTTTGGAAATATAGCGATAGTTTTGGATTGAACTCACCACTTCGTCGTTACGTATGACAGATTTCAGCCATTTTTCAAAAGAGTGAGCACTTGCATATTTGGAACGCTTGGAATGTCGGCGTACGAAGAATTGAGCGTAACTTTTGCACACTGTGTCCGTTTTGGGACCATAAGTACTTTTTGGAAATGTAGCGACCGTTTTGGATTGAACTCACCACTTCGTCGTGACGTATGAGGGATTTTGGCCATTTTTCGAAAGTGTGAGCACTTGCTTATTTGGAACACTTGGATTATCGGCGTACGAAGAATTGAGCGTAACTTTTGCACACGGAGTCCGTTTTGGGCCCGTAAGTACTTTTTGAAAATGTAGCGACCATTTTAGATTGAACTCACCACTTCGTCGTGACGTATGAGGGATTTCGGCCATTTTTCAAAAGTGTGAGCACTTGCATATTTGGAACGTTTGGATTGTCGGCGTACGAAGAATTGAGCGTAACTTTTGCACGCGGAGTCCGTTTTGGGCCCGTAAGTACTTTTTGAAAATGTAGCGACCGTTTTAGATTGAACTCCCCACTTCGTCGTGACGTATGAGGGATTTCGGCCATTTTTCGAAAGTGTGAGCATTGGAACGTTTGGATTGTCGGCGTACGAAGAATTGAGCGTAACTTTTGCACGCGGAGTCCGTTTTGGGCCCGTAAGTACTTTTTGAAAATGTAGCGACCGTTTTAGATTGAACTCCCCACTTCGTCGTGACGTATGAGGGATTTCGGCCATTTTTCGAAAGTGTGAGCATTGGAACGTTTGGATTGTCGGCGTACGAAGAATTGAGCGTAACTTTTGCACGCGGAGTCCGTTTTGGGCCCGTAAGTACTTTTTGGAAATGTAGCGACCGTTTTGGATTGAACTCACCACTTTGTCGTGACGTATGAGGGATTTCGGCCATTTTTGAAAAGTGTGAGCACTTGCATATTTGGAACATTTGGATTGTCGGCGTACGAAGAATTGAGCATAACTTTTGCACACGGAGTCCGTTTTTGGCCCGTAAGTACTTTTTGAAAATGTAGTGACCGTTTTAGATTGAACTCACCTCTTCGTCGTGACGTATGAGGGATTTCGGCCATTTTTCGAAAGTGTGAGCACTTGCATATTTGGAACGTTTGGATTGTCGGCGTACGAAGAATTGTGCGTAACTTTTGCACACGGTGTCCGTTTTGGGCCCGTAAGTACTTTTTGGAAATGTAGCGACCGTTTTGGATTGAACTCACCAATTCATCGTGACGTATGAGGGATTTTGGCCATCTTTCGAAAGTGCGAGCACTTGCATATTTGGAACGTTTGGATTGTCGGCGTACGAAGAATTGAGCGTAACTTTTGCACACGGTGTCCTTTTTGGGCCCGTAAGTACTTTTTGGAAATGTAGTGACCGTTTTGGATTTAAGTCACCACTTCATCGTGAAGTATGAGGGATTTCGTCCATTTTTCAAAAGAGTGAGCACTTGCATATTTGGAACGCTTGGATTGTCGGCGTACGAAGAATTGAGCGTAACTTTTGCACCCGATGTCCGTTTTGGGCCCGTAAGTCCTTTTTAGAAATGTAGCGACCGTTTTGGATTGAACTCACCACTTCGTCGTGACGTATGAGGGATTTCGGCCATTTTTCGAAAGATTGAGCACTTGCATATTTGGAACGCTTGGATTGTCGGCGTACGAAGAATTGAGCGTAACTTTTGCACCCGATGTCCGTTTTGGGCCCGTAAGTCCTTTTTAGAAATGTAGCGACCGTTTTGGATTGAACTCACCACTTCGTCGTGACGTATGAGGGATTTCGGCCATTTTTCGAAAGATTGAGCACTTGCATATTTGGAACGCTTGGATTGTCGGCGTACCAAGAATTGAGCGTAACTTTTGCACACGGTGTCCGTTTTGGGCCCATAAGTAATTTTTGAAAATGTAGCGACCGTTTTGAATTGAACTCACCACTTCATCGTGACGTATGAGAGATTTTGGCCATTTTTCGAAAGAATGAGCGCTTGCATATTTGGAACACTTGAATTATCGACGTACGAAGAATTGAGCGTAACTTTTGCACACGGTGTCCGTTTTGGGCCCGTAAGTACTTTTCGGAAATGTAGCGACCGTTCTGGATTGAACTCACCACTTCGTCGTGACGTATGAGGGATTTCGGTCATTTTTCGAAAGTAGGAGCACTTGCATATTTGGAACGCTTGGATTGTCGGCGTACCATGAATTGAGCGTAACTTTTGCACCCGGTATCCGTTTTGGGCCCGTAAGTCCCTTTTGGAAATGTAGCGACCGTTTTTCATTTAACTCGCAACTTCATCGTGACGTATGAGGGATTTTGGCCATTTTTTGAAATAATGACCACTTGCATATTTGGAACGCTTGGATTGTCGGCGTACTAAGAATTGAGCGTAACTTTTGGACGTGGCGTCCGTTTTTGGCCCATAAGTAATTTTTGAAAATGTAGCGACCGTTTTGGATTGAACTCACAACTTCATCGTGACGTGTGAGGGATTTCGGCCATTTTTCGAAAGATTGAGCACTTGCATATTTGGAACGCTTGCACTTCGTCGTGACGTAAGAGGGATTTCGGCCATTTTTCGAAAGATTGAGCACTTGCATATTTGGAACGCTTGCACTTCGTCGTGACGTAAGAGGGATTTCGGCCATTTTTCGAAAGATTGAGCACTTGCATATTTGGAACGCTTGCACTTCGTCGTGACGTAAGAGGGATTTCGGCCATTTTTCGAAAGATTGAGCACTTGCATATTTGGAACGCTTGCACTTCGTCGTGACGTAAGAGGGATTTCGGCCATTTTTCGAAAGATTGAGCACTTGCATATTTGGAACGCTTGCACTTCGTCGTGACGTAAGAGGGATTTCGGCCATTTTTCGAAAGATTGAGCACTTGCATATTTGGAACGCTTGGATTGTCGGCATACCATGAATTGTGCGTAACTTTTGCACCCGGTGTCCGTTTTGGGCCCGTTAGTACTTTTTGGAAATGTAGCAACCGTTTTGGATTTAACTCACAACTTTGTCGTGACGTATGAGGGATTTCGGCCATTTTTCGAAAGATTGAGCACTTGCATATTTGGAACGTTTGGATTGTCGGCGTACAAAGAATTGAGCATAACTTTTGCACATGGTGTCCGTTTTGGGCCCGTAAGTACTTTTTGAAAATGTAGCGATCGTTTTGGATTGAACTCCCAACTTCGTCGAGACGCACGAGTTATTTCGGCCATTATTCGAAAGAATGAGCACTTGGATATTTGGAACGCTTGGATTGTCGACGTACGAAGAATTAAGCGCAACTTTTGCACACGGTGTCCGTTTTGGGCCCATAAGAACTTTTTGGAAATGTAGCGAACGTTTTGGATTGAACTCACCACTTCGTCGTGACGTATGAGGGATTTCGGCCATTTTTCGAAAGTGTGAGCTCTTGCATATTTGGAACGTTTGGATTGTCGGCGTACAAAGAATTGAGCATAACTTTTGCACATGGTGTCCGTTTTGGGCCCGTAAGTACTTTTTGGAAATGTAGCGACCATTTTGGATTGAACTCACCACTTCATCGTGACGTATGAGGGATTTCGGCCATTTTTCGAAAGTGTGAGCTCTTGCATATTTGGAACGTTTGGATTGTCGGCATACGAAGAATTGAGCGTAAATTTTGCACACGGTGTCCATTTTGGACCCGTAAGTACTTTTTGGAAAAGTAGCGACCGTTTTGGATTGAACTCACCACTTCGTCGTGACGTATGAGGGATTTCGGTCATTTTTTGAAAGTGTGAGCACTTGCTTATTTGGAATGCTTGGATTGTCGGCATACCATGAATTGTGCGTACCTTTTGCACCCGGTGTCCATTTTGGGCCCGTAAGTCGTTTTTGAAAATGTAACGACCGTTTTGGATTTTAACTCACAACTTTGTCGTGACGTATGAGGGATTTCGGCCATTTTTCAAAAGATTGAGCACTTGCATATTTGGAACGCTTGGATTGTCGGCGTACCAAGAATTGAGCGTAACTTTTGCACACGGTGTCCGTTTTGGGCCCATAAGTAATTTTTGAGAATGTAGCGACCGTTTTGGATTGAACTCACAACTTCGTCGTGACGTATGAGGGATTTTGGCCATTTTTCAAAAGTGCGAGCACTTGGATATTTGGAACGTTTGGATTGTCGGCGTACGAAGAATTGAGCGTAACTTTTGCACACGATGTCCGTTTTGGGCCCGTAAGTACTTTTCGGAAATTTAACGACCATTTTGGATTGAACTCACCATTTCGTCGTGACGTATGAGGGATTTCGATCATTTTTCGAAAGTGTGAGCACTTGCATATTTGGAACGCTTGGATTGTCGGCGTACCGTGAATTGAGCGTAACTTTTGCACCCGATGTCCCTTTCGGGACCGTAAGTCCTTTTTGGAAATGTAGTGACCGTTTTGGATTTAACTCACAACTTCATCGTGACGTATGAGGGATTTCGGCCATTTTTCGAAAGATTGGCCACTTGCATATTTGGAACGCTTGGATTGTCGGCGTACCAAGAATTGAGCGTAACTTTTGCACACGGTGTCCGTTTTGGGCCCGTAAGTACTTTTTGGAAATGTAGCGACCGTTTTGGTTTGAACTCACCACTTCATTGTGACGTATGAGGGATTTTGGCCATTTTTCGAAAGTACGAGCACTTGGATATTTGGAACGTTTGGATTGTCGGCGTGCGAAGAATTGAGCGTAACTTTTGCACACGGCGTCCGTTTTGGGCCCGTAAGTACTTTTTGGAAATTTAACGACCATTTTGGATTGAACTCACCACTTCGTCGTGACGTATGAGGGATTTCGGACATTTTTTGAAAGTGTGAGCACTTGCATATTTGGAACATTTGGATTGTCGGCGTACCGTGAATTGAGCGTAACTTTTGCACCGGTGTCCCTTTTGCGCCCGTAAGTCCTTTTTGGAAATGTAGCGACCGTTTTGGATTTAACTCACAACTTCGTCTTGACGTATGAGGGATTTCGGCCATTTTTCGAAAGAATGAGCACTTGCATATTTAGAACGCTTGGATTGTCGACGTACCAAGAATTGAGCGTAACTTTTGCACACGGTGTCCATTTTGGGCCCATAAGTAATTTTTGAAAATGTAGCGACCGTTTTGGATTGAACTCACAACTTCTTCTTGACGTATGAGGGATTTTGGCCATTTTTCGAAAGAATGAGCACTTGCATATTTGGAATGCTTGGATTGTCGACGTACGAAGAATTGAGCGTAACTTTTGCACACGATGTCCGTTTTGGGCCCGTAAGTACTTTTTGGAAATGCTGTGACCGTTTTGGATTGAACTCACCACTTCGTCGTGACGTATGAGGGATTTCCGCCATTTTTTGAAAGTGTGAGCACTTGCATATTTGGAACGTTTGGATTGTCGGCGTACGAAGTATTGAGCGTAACTTTTGCACACGGTGTCCGTTTTGGGCCCGTAAGTACTTTTTGGAAACATAGCGACGGTTTTGGATTGAACTCACCACTTCATCATGACGTATGTGGGATTTTGGCCATTTTTCGAAATTGTAAGCACTTCCATATTTGGAACGTTTGGATTGTCGGCGTACGAAGAATTGAGCGTAACTTTTGCACCCGGTGTCCGTTCTGGGCCCGTAAGTACTTTTTGGAAATGGAGCGACCGTTTTGGATTGAACTCACTACTTCGTCGTGACGTACGAGGGATTTCGGCCATTTTTCAAAAGTGTGAGGGCTTGCATATTTGGAACCTTTGGATTGTCGGCGTACAAAGAATTGAGCGTGACTTTTGCACCCGGTGTCCGTTCTGGGCCCGTAAGTACTTTTTGGAAATGGAGCGACCGTTTTGGATTGAACTCACCACTTCGTCGTGACGTATGAGGGATTTCGGCCATTTTTCAAAAGTGTGAGGGCTTGCATATTTGGAACGTTTGGATTGTCGGCGTATAAAGAATTGAGCGTAACTTTTACACAGGGTGTCCGTTTTGGGTCCATAAGTACTTTTTGAAAATGTAGCAACCGCTTTGGATTGAACTCACCACTTCGTCGTGACGTATGAGGGATTTCGGTCATTTTTCGAACGTGTGAGCACTCGCATATTTGGAACGCTTGGATTGTCGGCGTACCGTGAATTGTGCGTAACTTTTGCACCCGGTGTCCGTTTGGGCCCGTAAGTCCTTTTTGGAAATGTAGCGAACGTTTTGGATTTAACTCACAACGTCGTCGTGACGTATGAGGGATTTCGGCCATTTTTCGAAAGATTGAGCACTTGCATAGTTGGAACGCTTGGATTGTCGGCGTACCAAGAATTGAGCGTAACTTTTGTACACGGTGTCCGTTTTGGGCCCATAAGTAATTTTTGAAAATGTAGCGACCGGTTATGATTTAACTCACCACTTCGTCGTGACGTATGAGGGATTTTGGCCATTTTTATAAAGAATGAGCACTTGCATATTTGGAACGCTTGGATTGTCGACGTATGAAGAATTGAGCGTAACTTTTGCATACGGTGTCCGTTTTGGGCCCGTAAGTACTTTTTGGAAATGTAGCGACCGTTTTGGATTGCACTCACCACTACGTCGTGACGTATGAGGGATTTCAGCAATTTTTTGAAAGTGTGAGCACTTGCATATTTGGAACGTTTGGATTGTCGACGTACGAAGTATTGAGCGTAAGTTTTGCACACGGTGTCCGTTTTGGGCCCGTAAGTACTTTTTGGAAATGTGGCGACCATTTTGGATTGAACTCACCACTTCATTGTGACGTATGAGGGATTTTGACCATTTTTCGAAAGTGCCAGCACTTGGATATTTGGAACGTTTGGATTGTCGGCGTACGAAGAATTGAGCGTAACTTTTACACACGGTGTCCGTTTTGGGCCCGTAAGTACTTTTTGGAAATATAGCGACCATTTTGGATTGAACTCACCACTTCGTCGTGACGTATGAGGGATTTCGGTCGTTTTTCGAAAGTGCGAGCACTTGGATATTTGGAACGTTTGGATTGTCGGCGTACCGTGAATTGAGCGTAACTTTTGCACCTGGTGTCCGTTTTGGGCCCATAAGTCCTTTTTGGAAATGTAGCGATCGTTTTGGATTGAACTCACCACTTCGTCGTGACGTATGAGGGATTTCGGCCATTTTTGGAAAGAGGGAGCACTTGCATATTTGGAACGCTTGGATTGTCGGCGTACGAAGAATTGAGCGTAACTTTTGCACCCGGTGTCCGTTTTGGGCCCGTAAGTCCTTTTTGTAAATGTAGCGACCGTTTTGGATTGAACTCACCACTTCGTCGTGACGTATGAGGGATTTCCACCATTTTTTGAAAGTGTGAGCACTTGCATATTTGGAACGTTTGGATTGTCGGCGTACGAAGTATTGAGCGTATCTTTTGCACACGGTGACCGTTTTGGGCCCGTAAGTACTTTTTGGAAACATAGCGACCGTTTTGGATTGAACTCACCACTTCGTCGTGACGTATGAGGGATTTCGGCCATTTTTCAAAAGTGTGAGGGCTTGCATATTTGGAACGTTTGGATTGTCGGCGTACGAAGAATTGAGCGTAACTTTTGCACCCGGTGTCCGTTCTGGGCCCGTTAGTACTTTTTGGAAATGTAGCGACCGTTCTGGATTGAACTCACCACTTCGTCGTGACGTATGAGGGATTTTGGTCATTTTTCGAAAGTGTGAGCTCTTGCATATTTGGAACGTTTGGATTGTCGGCGTACGAAGAATTGAGCGTAACTTTTGTACACTGTGTCCATTTTGGGCCCGTAAGTACTTTTTGGAAATGTAGCGACCGTTTTGGATTAAACTCACCACTTCGTCGTGACGTATGAGGGATTTCGGCCATTTTTCAAAATTGTGAGGGCTTGCAAATTTGGAACGTTTGGATTGTCGGCGTATAAAGAATTGAGCGTAACTTTTGCACAGGGTGTCCGTTTTGGGTCCATAAGTACTTTTTGGAAATGTAGCAACCGCTTTTGATTGAACTCACCACTTCGTCGTGACGTATGAGGGATTTCGGTCATTTTTTGAAAGTGTGAGCACTCGCATATTTCGAACGCTTGGATTGTCGGCGTACCGTGAATTGTGCGTAACTTTTGCACCCGGTGTCCGTTTGGGCCCGTAAGTACTTTTTGGAAATGTAGCGACCGTTTTGGATTTAACTCACAACTTCGTCGTGACGTATGAGGGATTTCGGCCATTTTTCGAAAGATTGAGCACTTGCTTATTTGGAACGCTTGGATTGTCGGCGTACCAAGAATTGAGCGTAACTTTTGCACACGGTGTCCGTTTTGGGCCCATAAGTAATTTTTGAAAATGTAGCGACCGTTTTGGATTGAACTCACCACTTCGTCGTGACGTATGAGCGATTTTGGCCATTTTTTGAAAGAATGAGCACTAGCATATTTGGAACGCTTGGATTGTCGACATACGAAGAATTGAGCGTAACTTTTACACACGGTGTCCGTTTTGGGACCGTAATTACTTTTTCGAAATGTAGCGATCGTTTTGGATTGAACTCACCACTTCGTCGTGACGTATGTGGGATTTCAGCCATTTTTTGAAAGTGTGAGCACTTGCATATTTGGAAAGTTTGGATTGTCGGTGTACGAAGTATTGAGCGTAACTTTTGCACACGGTGTCCGTTTTGGGCCCGTAAGTACTTTTTGGAAATGTAGCGACCATTTTGGATTGAACTCACCACTTCATTGTGACGTATGAGGGATTTTGGCCATTTTTCAAAAGTGCGAGCACTTCGATATTTGGAACGTTTCGATTGTCGGCGTACGAAGAATTGAGCGTAACTTTTGTACGCGGTGTCCATTTTGGGCTCGTAAGTACTTTTTGGAAATATAGCGACCATTTTGGATTGAACTCACCACTTCGTCGTGACGTATGAGGGATTTTGGTCATTTTTCGAAAGTGTGAGCACTTGC
>NW_019265031.1:0-774 GCF_002742605.1 Olea europaea var. sylvestris
AAGGGTAAAATTGTCATTAACTTATAAACCCTAATAAACTTACCATTTACGACATAGAAAAATTTAATGAATATTTTTTTTCTAATTATTTTGTCTATGAAGATTTTATAGTAGTAGTCAAGGGGCTTGTAAACCTCTTGTTTACATTTGAAAGTAGCTAGAAATTAGTGGTGATGATCTATGGATTGATTGTAAGCCATAGGCATCGGATGTGTTATGAAGATAAGGAATCTAATTTATATTTTATTGAATTGATCAGGCAATCAATCTATAAAATGTGTTTCCAATTCATCATATTAATTTGAAAAATTTCCACCGGAGTAACATTTGTTACAACAAATAAGATTTGCCCCAAGTAAGTAAAATAATTTTTTGCAATTCCACTCAAATCATTACCTGAATTACTCAAATATTTACTTATCTGCTAACTCAATCACGAGTAGGTACATAACTCTAAATTCATTTTCAAAATAACTGATGATGACCTCTCATCTTTAGACCCAAATTATACAACAGCAATATCCAAACTAATGATACCTTTACGAGAATGAAGTTAATTTGAAATGTTATCTCTGCATATTTTGTAGGTATATTCATCACCAATCAAAATTCACTCGTTGGTAGGAATGACAATAATTAATTTTTTGTTTACAATATTTTACTGGGTGGTCTCCCCTATTTAATATCCCTGCCTTTATATTTATTATCACTAAATAATACACAAGCGTGTTATAATTCAGTAAAACTCCAATTTAAGTGTAGAACAATTTGCAT